>NW_019102414.1:0-229320 GCF_001856785.1 Myzus persicae
TGGGGGTAAAATTAACCTAGTATATTTTTACCGGGGGTAAAATTAACCTAGGATAATTTTACCCCCCTTAAAATTTTACCGGGGGGGGTAAAATTATCCGGGGGTAAAAATCGCCTGTTACAACTCTTATCACGTTTTTATTAATTATAGTATGCATTTGGCACAACCCAAAGTATCTTAAACAAAATTATAAAAGCATTCTAACTTCATCGTGACATTACGACACCGAAAATATAAATATTATGACACAATATACTAAAAAACACTTCAACTTAAATAATAATAGATAACTATTGAATTACTATATTTTGTTTTAAAAGATCTTATTTATATGTTTATGTAATCTCCAAATTTAAGAAGAGAAACTGTAGGTAATATCATTTTTAAGTCGAAGACTATATAACACTACATTTGACATTTCGTTTAAAATATAAATAATATAGCATAAAACATAATACGTTGTATTCTTTGAGCGAAGTAGTAATAGTTTAATAATGTGTTTAAACTTCAATTTATGAACATCGCTAGTTTTTGAGTAGAAGAAACTAGAAATCTACAACTTATAAATATCTAAAAATTTAACAAGGTACATTAACAGTTTAAAAGTTTTTTTATGTATAAAATTAAAAATTTTAATTTTTTAAACTTACAGTGTAAAAACTTATTTTAATTTTAATTTAAAACATCTTTTTTATCTTTTTTAAAATTAAAACAAAATAAATATAAATGAATATGTCAATGGTTTAGCAATTTTTAGCAACTTATATGTATAAGCTTTTAAGTAAAATGTGTTATTATCCAGAACAATAACGATTTTTAATAAATTATTAGTTATAACTTATTCTTAACTATGAATGACACATTTATTAAGTTTCTATTATTATTTTTCATGTCAATCGTCATCCTTATCAACAACTAAAAATGAAAATGGTATTATTACAGTAGATACCTACGAAAAATTCTCGTGTTAGGCATATCCCGTGTTTGAGACAAAAATAACAAATTTGGATTTCAAGAAGCACTTCAATAAGATAAAAATGATATTACAAAAATAATGTAACTTAATTTACTATAAAATTGAAAAATAATTCAATTACATTGGTGAAACTAATGTTTCTCAAACAATAATTTTTTCAATGAATAAATAGGAAAGGAATACTCCAAAGAGAAAATTTTACTTAAGCGAATTTAAAACCGGCAATTTGTCTTACACCTATGTTACCTAGCAAGATGTCAATGTAAGAAAAGTAAATGAACATTAGTGTATGAGAGCCATTATCTCATTCCTCTTATGTGACAATTACTTGCATACTACATAAATCACTAGGCGTGACCTACAGGCTACAACACAACTTTGTTAGGCTATTTAAAAAGTGATATAAAACTGCAACATAATCATAGTATTTCGTTTTTATTGAAAAACGCAAAATAGTTTAAGAGCTCTAGTACCTAATATATTATACCATTTAGATAGTATAAAGTACTTTTAGAAATAATTAATTTAGTAGGTACTTGTTGGGTTTCTATACACGAACTTCAAATTTTAATCCCTTAAGTTAAGTATTAATATACCGCAGTGACGCAGAGTACAACATAATGTAGCTGGTACAATATTCATATAGACTCTATATTATAGAGAAAGGTAATTAATAAAATAAATACAATTTAAAAAGGAAAATATATTATCCATTCATAATATGGTCTTCAAAATAATGTATTTACTTACTTCTGTTTTCTTACATAGTATAATACATAAATCTTAAATTGCTTTTTCTCTTCTTAAGAGGATATATTAAAAATAATATTTTTTTAGTTACTTAATTAAATTTAAAAAATTAGGCGTTCACCATTTTCTTTACTTATTTTAGAAGTTTTATTTGTTATTTCTGGCTATCATAATCACAAAACAGCAAAAACCTTCCTTTGAACTAGTTTGGACTATTCAATATTAATTGGATTAATTTTATAAATAATTGACCTAATTAACAAGATTTAGAGATGACAATATTTATGCCCATGTAGCAAAGCAATTATTTTTGATATTTTTTTATATATAACATTATGAATTGTACACTTTATAGTATGTCTAGTCACCATTCGTCGATTTAACATAACACAATTTTCTATACCGGAAATTCTATGATGTTATTTCTTTATATATCATCAAAATTCAAAATATACTATTATGGTACGTGGACAACACAAAAACCTACCCTATATGACTAGAGACTAAAAAATTAAGTAGTAGAGGGGTAGTATTAAATTATTTTAGAATACCTAAAATGTTCCTAATTTAAAATTCAAATGACACTGTAGACCACAATAATAAATGCTATACAATATGCAAGAACATTCAATACAACCAATACCAAAAATAAAGTGCCTATACATCCAGTAATTTCTAGTACCACTGAAGCCTTCAAATATTCACTCAGTAACTTTATAATAATTCTATACGAAGAATTGTAATTTTAGTGAAAAAATAACTAGAAAACCTAGCACCGAAAAATCTATTTGAAATAAAAAAAATATATCAATAAAAGTATGTTATTTTGTTTCCACAATACATAATATATTCCTTTTTTATCATCTAATGTCGTTCTATATAAGTAAAGTAGCTATAAAATATCTCTAGATTCAAGATAGATAGGACAGATAGGTACATTGTACATACAAATAAAATAATGACTTATCCACACAAAATGTATGGCCACATGACCGCATAGAGTGCACTACTTGTCTATTCCTACTAGAAAAATTATCAGGAATTATAAAAATCATAAAAACAAATTATAAAATCATTGAATACTCACTGTGCTCGACATAAATATGTGATGGTTAAACATTTAATACAACATTTACATGAAAATTATGAATATAAAAGTCAACTAAAATTTAATTAAACTTAGAAAAACTTGCAGTCCAGTCGTAAGAATTACAGTAGGTATACATTTTTCTAGAAGCTTATAAAAAATTAACTTTCTAGTATTCTTGAGTAGTTATTTTCTTCTAGTATTCTTACAAAAGTTTTTTTCTTTCATTACTTTCCGTTAAGTAAGCTTAAATTTATAGGTGAACTGTATTAATCATACTTCATTCAATCAATATTTTTCAAAATTCAATATAATTTTCGTCACCACTAAACAATGTTAACCATAACGACTTATAGAAAAACGATTATTAAATGGAATCCATATTTCCCACCAGCACGTTAATATTTAAGAATGTGGGAAATTCATAAAATTTTCTAGACTGGTAATACATTCTTCTTCACTCATAAATCATCATAAAGTAATAAAAAAAGGAATTTTTAGATTTTCCTTGACTTATGAGGAGAAGAATTATTTTGAAGTAAAAAATAATTTATAGTTAATGCCAAGAATGCAATACCTACCTGCAAGTAATAAATATCAAGTAACAAACATAATAAACAAATAATAAGATGCTATTTTATTTTTATTAAATCAATAGACAATGAAAATAAATGACTAAGTACCAATGTATCATTGTACCATTGGATTTGCATCATTAAAATATCACATTGTATTAAATTAATTAAAGTATATAAATATAAATTAAATATATTTAAATCTACTACTTAAAAGTTAGATTTAACATGATTGTATTATACGCATGTGAAATACAAAACCCTAGATTCATTTTTAACGAATTACATCTGATCATCCTTTCACTCAAATAATAAGTAATTTCGTAATATACTATCTTCAACTTCAAGGCGAAAATTTAACGGTTCTGTTACTAAAGAAATTATTAAGTTAGTGTGTATTTTTGAATTGGTAAAGGAATTAACCATCTGGGTTCCTCTTTCAATGTTAAATAATACACAATTTTATACTACACGATACACTTAGTGTAATAAAATTGTGTTACGAACATAAGTACTGTTAATAAATTTCATTATTTAGAAAGAAATTGTTGATATTTTTTAACAAATTGTATTTTAAATTATATTTAATATCTATTAAGACATTCATTTTATAAAATATTTTAAGGGAATTAATTCAGTAAGTATTTTTAAAATAAAAAGCGCCTCTTTAAATTCAAAATTCATTAATTAAAGTGATAGTTTTTGGAAATGTAGTAGAATTGAACAAAAAAAAAAGTGGTAATAACTTTGTAATAACTTTAGTTCGAAAATTTTAAGAATCGGAAGCATTTATTTTTTGCTTTTCAAAAGCATTAAAAGTTCGATAAAACGTAAATGTTTTTATTAATTTTTGAATAATATTATGATTCCCGTTTTAAAAATAAAAATGAGGGTTACTAGGAATGGGCTGCACATAACACCTTACACAGTTGCACCAATAAATTACCATAGCAATACAATTGTCTCTCACCCAGTAACTATCTTGCCAATAAGTAATATTCTAAGCCGGATTAAAACAAACTTGTTGAACAATATCGTTCATTTATTGTTAGTAAGAGAGCATTCGAATTTTTTTAATGCATTAAATGTAGATATGAACAATACATTCAATATTATATACCTATATACAGTTTATCTGAATGCCCTTATTTTTAATTAAATTATTTATTATTAACTGAACATTTATTTCCAAGCTTTTAAAATAAAGAATAAAGTACGAAATTCACACCTATAGAATTTAAAGTTAATATATTTCTATTAGCTCAACTAGATTCATAATTATGTTATAGTTTTTAAGTTGTTATGAATAAAGTTGCATTAACCAATCATTGGTACATCTTTAACTCACTGTTTTTTTTTTCAAAAAAATAAAAAACTTTTTTGATATTGTTTCTACATTATATAAATATAAAACAAAAATACCTAATAAACAGATGTATTTTAAATCAAAACATTGAAAATAAAAATGTCTAATACATATTAAAAGTATATCAATGTTACAGAATACATACTTCAAAGAATTATCTTGCAAATCATATTTATTTATATTGTTAGTAAATAGTGAATGTAAAATATCTCGAAACAAAACAAAATAAAATAAGGCAAAACATAAATACAAAGAGAGTTATTTTATATGAAAACTCCATTCTGATCATTTACATATCAAATAATCCTTAAAAATGGACAGGATCATTTACTTCAACTGCTATATAAAAGCTGGTTATTTAAGTATTTTTAATTTAGTCATAAAACAAATTGTTCAAATAGTGTTACTTTAAATTTCAATTTCTTGCAACGAAAATAGTAAAGACTTATTCTAATTAAAAATTAAAATATTGGTTAGGTAAATCAAATAATAAGTTTACATAAAACTAAAAGAACCTAATTTAAAATTATGAATAAAAAGGTAATTAAATCCTTTGGAACACGTTTGTTTTAAAATATATTAAAGCACATATATTCATACATGTATGTAATCAAAATATTTTAAGTGTAAATAATTTAAAAAACTGATGACTTACAGATTTACATGAATTGGTAGGTAACTAACAATCGTTTATCAACATAATAATAATTCCATGTCACTTTGAGTAGAACGGTGGTGTCCTTGGTCACAGAACATGCTTTAAGTGCCAGCACCAACCGATGCCACTAAATCCCGGAAGGGTGACCACCCGGGTTTTCAAATCTTTCCCCATATTGTACCTACGCGTGTTTTCACCAACCATACCCTCCCTACACTAATAAACCTACTAAAATAACCCAGACTAATAACTTAATTTAAAAAAATGAATAAATAATTTCATATATTGTTTATGGTCTTTATGATTACAATTAATTAAATCACGAAACTTATCTACATATTAACAAAACACCGTAAACATCTAAAACGATAATCATATTATCAAATAAGGTTTGATTTTACTACCACAATATGAAAACCAAATTCAATAAGGTTAAGTTATAAGATAATTGTTACATGATAATTTTTTTTTTAATTAGATACCATAACATGATATAGAAATAAAAAAAACTAAAAAATAAGTGAAAATACTAATAATTTATTGTGACTGTTCCAGGTTCCTACAATACTTTATGAATCTGATATTTTCAAGTTAATATAATATTAAATTGTACAATTTTCTTATTTTTAAAAATAATAATGATTGGTATATAATACCTACATAATATATTTAATACTGATAAAATTTCAGAAGTAAATGAGAATTGCCATAAATATTTAAATTAAAAGTAAATATTTAAAAACAAATAAAAAATAATTAAATACTTAAATATTCTAATATCCAAAAAATATTTTAGAAATGTCTAAAACAAAATGAATACGTATATAATAAATACAATTACCCAATGTTGAATATTATATTTTATGACTTATCGTTCTTCATTATAAAACTATTGTTATTTATTTATAGTCATTCTAAATGTTTTGTTTATTAAAATGTATCAATTATTTTATTAAATTTTACAATTATTTATTTAATTAAAATGTTATATTCATACTAAAATAAATTCAAATAAACTTTCAAAAATATTATTCATTCAAGGCATAATCTGAATCAACAAATTAGTTAAAGCAAAAATATGTATACAAATACCAAAATTAAGTATAAATAAAACAACAATGCTGCTGCGTAGGTTTTTTTTCTATTTTCTCGCCACGAGATTTTTTCTTGTGGATAACGCGTCCAACGAAGCAGAATACATTATATACCAATGCATACATAGCCGTTAGGGTATAACGAGCGTCATTACGTTTTCCCCGGCATAATGGACCACCGTAGTTGTGGCGGAGCAGTGTCAAAATCAATTTCTAGGGTCACCCCATACACTTCTGAGTCAGTTCTAATGGTTTAAAAAAAATGAAGGACAGGTTTGGGATGGAGGCAAATTATTTTTCACAGAAAATAAACCACAATGTATAATGTCAATACTACATAGTATGGGGTAATATACATTTTATGTTGGTATTAAAAGAAAAAACCAATTTTATTTTCTCTAACGCTTATAACTCGATCAGTAAAATATCAAAAAAGGTGATTTAGATAAGAAAAGTATAAAACAAAGTTCAGAGACTGATCATTGGATACTTGACTTACTTCCCTCACTTTAGCTGGATATGAAAACGCAAAAAAGTGAATTAAAGAAGAAAATAAATAATATTTCATGTTTTTTTCTGTAATTACTCATGATTTTTTTTTTTTGAACAAAACGCTTCGCCGGCAATGTTTATTAGCGTACAGTTATTTTATTACATCTTTTAATTATTTTTTTTTATGTTTTGCTGAATTATATTTCATTCTAATAAGGACCATATTATTTTCAGATATAATTTTTTTCACCTAAATAATGAAAATGTGTATTTTTGGAATTTTTGTTATAATTAAATCTTAATGAGCTAATGACAATAACCCAAAATTAATTCGCTATCATATGTAATATTTTATCAATATATACTAATATTTCATTTCTATATAAAAACAGAATGGCTTTAGATTAATGTTTTTCTTTTTTGGAACTCTAATTCAATCATTGATGAAGTTCAAAGTTTTTTATATAACTCAAGACTGGAAATCAAATATAGTTAGTTGATACTATCAAAATGTTTGGTTACTTGAATTTCCCAATAGCCTAAGAAAACTACGAAAACCATCGAAAATCTTGAAGAAATGTCAACAAGACAAAATTCAACCTAACCCCGCATAGAATCGTTTTAGAATGCGATGATTTATTATGGCTTTAGAATTTAATATATATGGACATACGGGATACAACTATCATTGAGATCAGCTAAAAATCAAACTTCAACGAAATTCAAGTATTCCATAATATTACACTCTGCAAAATCACAGACGCCCCACTCTTTGTCTCTCTGACTTAACCCTTCACAAAGACCTTGGCATTAAATCAATTGAGGAAGCTGCCCCATTTTATAAACGATTTTTTCTAGACTTTATAAAACAACCATGAATCCACTCATAAATGGCTTATAGCTTACATACTGACATACTGGAAATTTTCATCACTGAATCAAAAGAAAGTAGTTGCGTAATCTTTTGATTTAATTTTTTTTTTAACTTTATTAATCCCAAACTAAGTGTCACTAATGGGTGGCAGCCACCCGGTGGCTTCTTAATCACGTAACTCCCATTTATGTTTTTCTTCCCTTTTCATCACGTTTACTTATTGTGCATGAATCTGTATAGATTTTATGTATTTTAATAAACATTTTATTTAAATAATTTAATATCATAAACCAATACTATCAAAAAAAGATACCTAGTTAAAAAAACTCCCATCTTATGTATACTATCTGGATTTATTATTCCCATTATTTGTTTAACACACTATCCTGCAACTTGTATGCCCCCGTTAGTATGTTTTTTAAAAACTTAGTTGTAATCAAATGATGTTGTGCACTATTAAGTTATTTATTATGAGGTAACCACATGCCCATATTTAGTTTTTGTAATCGAACTTAAAAGGTTATATTCAAGATTAAGGGGTTCCAAAAAAAATTATTAATTTGTAATTAAAACATAATATGAAACAATATAGTGTTGCCTAACTTAAAATTCAGGCTTGATATTTCTGAACATACACATTCTGCAGTTAATATATTAATTTCTATTAAGTAGCTTAATAATATTTGAGTTTAAACATTAAAATATTTTAATAGCTTAGTTCTATTGACTTACAAATGCTAAAATGTATTAACTTAAATAGGATTTTTTATTTTCCAAAAAAAATAATACAGGAATACGGGAAAAACAAAATTCATATTTTCCTGAATCAAAAAAATGTAACAACAAGCTGTGTTCATTAATTATATCGACATGTATCATAGTATCTAATACCTATGCGTTGAATTTAGAACATAAATCATATTAATATATTATTATCTTCATATTCAATTGCAGTACAAGTTTAGCTGATCTTTTAACAATTATTATTAATCACCTAACCGTAAAACCAAGGAATTAAAATTACTGTCTATGATAACAATTAATACAATAAGTAAAAATATCATGCTTTTTAAGTTATTTGACTAACTATTTCAAAACTACCTACTATATACAAAGTCTAGCAAGAGGACGATTCTAATCATCCCCACGCCACACCATGTCATCGAAAATGGTTCCACTGTGGCAGGGTATAGCGTGGGGATGCATAAAAGAACAGAAATTCGACAGGCCGAGGCGTGTTTTCTCTCTAGACAGAGGATAGTTGTACAATTAGAAAAATGTTAGCATGATTTCATGATTTTAAAAATTCAAAGCATATGCATATAGCATAACAGGTATTTAATTCATTACGAAAAGAAATCCAAATTTTAACTTGATAAAGCCAAGATTAGACTGAAATCAACGTACCTTATAAAAAATGTACGAGAGTACCAATAACAATTAAATGATTAACAAAACACTTTTAATACAAATAGTGCCAAACTATATAACAAAAGAAGACACCTGGTAATCTAATTCTAAACCATCTGTAAACAAACACAAATTATCCAAATTTAATTTAATATGCATATGTAAATTGACGCACAGATGTACTGAAATACTTTAAAATTTGTCAATGTCATTAATGAGACTCGTACAAAAATTGGGTAGGTGTACCTATTTATATAATAAAAATATATATTGATTCTACATTATATGCAGTTATTATGTTTTTCTTATTTAATTTTAAAATTATCAATAATATTTCCATGTACTGCAATGTTGTATTAAAATATGTACGATAATGAGGATTTCTCAATTATCAAAACAATATTTAAGAGTGGTAGTAATTATAATTAATTTAATTTGAATAAATTCAAGCTCTAGTGTAAAACTGCGTAACAATATAAAATATAAAAATGTAAAAATATTTTAAACAAATTAAATTAAACAACATATTTTCGAATAAAATTAAAAAAACTACATATATTTTTATAAAATATATTCTAATTATTCTAGTCATATGTGTATCAATGTATCATACAATAGAAATTTGATGCAATACTAATGAGATATATGCCATATATTTTAACAGTATAAAGTTTAACTTTTCCAATATTATACTGTGTCTAAACAAAAAAATGTTATACATATTACCTATACATATACATTATATTTCACGCACATAATACATATTTTGCCTTATACAGAGTGTAACAGAAAAACCTGAAGAATGTTTATGACAACTTTTATTCTAATCAGTATTTAAACATTTTTTTTAACTCCAATAATTTAAATAAAATTTTTTTTTTAATTCAAAATGGCCAATTTATGAATCTTATTTAAGACAAATTTTAATGGTAAAAAAGTTTATTTAAGTCAGGCAATTTATTTTTTACAATTTTTATATCTAATATGAGTATACTTTTCTTAAATTATTAACTATCCTTAAAATGTTGACAATTTTATAAGGGTTGGCCTTTTTATATAAAAATACTTGTAAAATTCATAAATATGTTATGCAACCAAATTATTATTTAACCCTTATTATGATATGATCCTTGCTTATTTTCTAATCATTTAGATTAGTCGTAGAAGCGTCTGAATAGTTATTTATAACTATGTATATATAACTGTCTATTATCTACTAAGTACAAGGAACCTATCAATAGATAATATAAGTTACCATATTCATATGCCCACCATACCTTGACTCTAAATTAGCCTCAACCCTCAATTCGTAATCCTCGGAAAATAAGCGACGAGTTTCGCCAGATCGAAAATAATTATGCTCATAAATCGTTACCCAAATTGAAATTATGTTGCACTAAACATAACTATCTATAGCTAGGTATATAAATACCCACTAGCGACGACTTAAAGTAAAAGATCGGCGAGGACTGAGTTTCTTTAAGATCCACCGATCAACAAAGGAAAATATCACGATTACCCGCTGGCGTGTACTAATGAACACTATGTACAATATTATTTAAAACTTTAAAATATTATTTTCATTTTCTTGGAAAATAATTATTATTTATTCATCACTATTTATGTTTTCATTGTTACATAATTAACTCATTTTTACGGCTGTGAATAAGTTTTTGTTAGATTCATAAAGGTTATCTTTGAGTACATTAATATGCTTACAAAATTATATTTCTACATAATGGTTATTACGCCAAAATCAATGGAAAAACAATACAACTAATTCAATGTTTACGTTTTTAATTTCTAAATAATGCAGTACCAAACTAATTGAATTAATATAATTATGCATTAATAAAAATGGGTCTGTAAAAAAAATTTAGTAATGGGTATATGTATAAAATTCATAATTTTGCAATACATAGAACCTATAAACCGCCATCCATGTTATGGCTGATGTTATTCGCGAGTGGGTAATCAAGGTATTTTCTGTTAGTACAGACATCTATACATGGACAGATATATTAAAATAAATGTATTTTTATATACAGTGAAGTCACCACAAACAGACACCTCTAAATAGCGGACACTTGCAAAAGGCGCACATTTTTTTGGGAACTCCAAACTTTCTACAAACTAAACCTTGAATAGCGTACACAATTTTAGCAACCGAGAGTGCCTGATACTTAAAAGGTTTCACATTTCACTGCTGCGAATGTGGTCATAATGGAAAACGGTGACTGTAGACCATTTTCACCCAAAGGCCATCGCGTCGTTTAAGGTTCTCGATCAAACCGTTACCGTTATCTCGTCCTGTTCGCAAATACTTGAGTGTTGTACAGTGTGACAAGTGACGATATTTCGATACGAAACGAGTCTATTGTATACGTATATTATTTGAGAACCGCATCACTTCCGATTGGACGAAATGCGTCACCCGTTTCCCGAGGATTACGAACCTATATATAGTCATGGTAAATCACACATCAGTCGTCTATGTAAATTATTCACAGGTTTTTCATACTAGGACGCCTCTACGATTGTTATTTACAATTTATTGTAGTTGCGCACAATGTCATAATGTAGTGTCTATAGTCTATATTCTATATTGATTTGTAAAATCTATATAATACCTTGATAAAATATACGGTGAAGTATACGGACCAGTCGAATATCTGGTGGGGAAGGGTCACTCTGGGCGTCACTTGTATATATAATAGCATATTCATAGATATCCTGTTTACTTTTTTTTAACAAATGTTGTTCTTATGTTATAAACCTTTTTTTTGCTATTAATCTGTGACCATTTACTTGATAATAAAATGGGGTGATTTGTCTATATAAAATTTGTTGTTCATTATAATATAACATGTATAATGTATATTGTATAACCTACATAATTGATTCTTACTGTCGATATATGTATTTAATAAGTACAAAGTCCCGTAAAATTGGTTAAGCAAAACCATTATAATATATAACATGTTCATGTAAATACCCATTGAAGTTTTCAGAAACACCTACATTAAATAAAACATATTGAGCGTAACATGTTTGAGGCACATTTAACAGCGTGTTCGTTTCCCATTTTGCTAAACACATTAAAAGGCTTAAGACTAACAAAAAAAAACATGACTTAACAAACGTTAAAATGATTCTTGTGTGTATTGTAGATACTAGATACTAAATTTAATTTAACAATAATACATTCATTCAAATCTGATTTATATTTTTAAGTTAAGTATAACTTCAAATAATTACAGCACTTAAAACAAGAACGTTTACAAAAAACCAAAACAATCATGATTACCCAAACATTTTTTTTTTTTAATATCTCACTATAGTCTTTAGTACTGCAATTTACTAATTTTTAATCAATAGACAGGGCTAAACTAATATATTGATTTATTAAAATGGTGATCATTTAAACAAAAATCTACAACACACATAGTTTAAAAAGGAAAACATTATTGTAAAAATGTCCAGAATTTGTCAAATATCCACTTAAAATGATTTAAAACCTAACAACTCGAGTTGTAGAGGATTCTCTATTTTAAACTATGGACTGCGGTAGTAGATATATGTTCTTCAGTGAATTGAAGGCGAGTTTACTTATATACTATGTGTATTCATAACGGACAAATAATCAAGAATTCCAAGAAAATAATGTATATGTATTACATATAATAATAATATGCTGCTATATCAAAATTATGCTATCAAATATCAACAATATTTTTTTTTTTTGAACATTCAGGATCTCTGAAAAAATAATTACTTATCCAGCTAAAGCTTGATGCTTTAATTATTTCCTATGATTGTGCACATAATACTCCAATTTTATTGTACAATCTATAGATTGTATCTATAGATGTTAGAGGACACCAAACCTGAATGTGTGATCTCCGTCTTACAAAATAATTACAATTTTTTATTCTGCAGTTCCAATTGAGTGTAATCATCTTTAATAATAAAGATTAAAAACTAAAAAATTTAATTTAAATTTAAAAATCTTAATATTGTAAAAAAACATAAAACTAGTTAAGAAGTTACCTTCTAAATTTGATAATAGTAATATACACTTTTTTCAGTAATGCATTTTACAAAATGTCTAATGTATTTAAAATTTATGTAATTAAATATAATAGTGAAATTGAAATACAATAAATTTGAATTTTACAAACGCACAACCGTAGAACGGGGGTTGGCCGCAGTCACTAATATGCTGCGGTCAAGCACCATCCGACGTCGTGGGCTCCCAGATGGGTGATCACCCAGGTTATTGGGTACGAATCCTTGCCAAACATACAACACGCGTTCCCAACAAACTATACTCCCCCCCCCCACTCGAAAAAAGTTCTTTAAAAAAAATGATTTACATTTAACACATTTGACTATTTTCTATTTCTTACCAAAAATTTGTTAAATTATATGCACAATATTAATGAAACTATACTACATTTTCTTACCTTGACATTGAAATCCTTGTTTTCCAAAACCCCTAAAATAAAATACATAGAAATTTAGTTTTTTATATAAAATAGATTAACATAATGATATACATTATAGATACACGCATGTTAACATTTTCTAAATCAATAAATAATTTTTTTTGAGCAGTGGCTTTGTGTGTATTATTTAGACTTTTAAAATAAAATCCGTACTAAAAAAACTAATTACTAAATATTTTAACACGCAAATACAATATTGCCTTCTTTTTTTTTTAATACTACATTTTATGCCATGAGTATGTAATTAATGGAGTTTATTATTTAAAAATAAGTTTATTGCAAGCTGATGCCGAATAAGAAAAATTGGACACTATTGAAAAAAAAAATGTTTTAAAAATATAAGACGCTTCCATTATTCGTTGAAAAAATAAAGCATTGGTTTAGAATTTTATTTGAAAAAATTTCAAGATGTTTTATGTAAATTTCTTAATTTTGAACGAAATAATGTATTTTAAAAAAACTTGTGACAAATATTTTACATACAAAATTAATCCACTAAGTAGGTTCAAAGAATTTGTTATACATAAATCCAGTAGTAAATTATATAAAACACCTGTCTTTCGGAATATTATATTCACCATCTACAAAAGCTGATATACAGTTAAAAAAATCATTCAAGTACACGCATTTAAAAATAAATTGAAAAATTAACAAACTTCAAATTACTATTTTCCTAAATAACAGCTATTTAATAATGCTAATATTAATTATAAAAATAATAATTCACTTTCCAAAAACCACCAACACTTTAACTGAAGTTCAATACAATTAGCCTTGCCGACACTTAATTAAATCAGTAATACTGATTAACTAAACCAACAGCTGAACTTGAGCATAAGTTATCGCATAGGTTAGAAAACATAGGCAGGTCAGATAAGACTAATAGCATTAAGAACAGTAAACGTAAAAAACGTTAAAGTATTAAACAAGTTATGAAAGTTCAATCTGCAAGACTGCAAGTGTGGTAAATTCCCGGTTTCTAAACGTATTTTAATACAACGCAATATAATTCCTTATAAAATGTAATAACAATTTTGTAATCTTTATATTTTGGTAATTATTTTTTAATATTGATTACTAAGAATCTAAATAAAATACTTATATTTTGATATTTTTTAATGTAATCTAGCTAGTATAAACTTACTTTGAATAGAACCGTCATATGTACAATTATTTATTTATTCAGCTGTTGAAAAAATAATTTCAACAATCGTAACTATAAGCTAGTAGCTACCGGACGGACGGACGGACAGAACGGGGATCTAAGATGTTCGAAAGTTAGGTTTAGAAATCTTAAAGGCTAATAAATAAGAGATTTTACAATGTAACCTATAGTAATGGCATCGAACATATAAAAATAAAAGATTGAAAATAAAATGATGATATAAGATATAAGGACATAAAATGAAGAATACGAAAGACCGAGATACCAAATAAATATTAAAAATATATTTTTTTAATTGTTTAGGATTATTATCATATGTTTAATTAAAATGTAATGAGTGTTTATTATTACAACGTATTTTCAACATTGTGATATATATTATATAATATATTCTCTGACATAATTTGTAAAAATTAATTGTTTTGTGTATTTTAAATAACTAAGTAGCTATACAAAGAAATAAATCCGGGTACAAAAAATGTTTCAAACTGAAATTAGTCAAGTGTTTATTAATTATTTATATTTATTGTAATCCTAAGCTACTTAAAAAAAAAACTTTTTGTTGGCACCAGTAAGTAATTATCAAAACGTACTATTATATATACTATTATTCTATATTATAGGTATATTTATAAATAAATTGTAAATCAAATAAGATAAATTTATGTAAGACAAAAGATGCAAAAGAAAAATTGTTATCCTAATATCGTATATATATCAAACATAAATACATACATACATAAGATTTAGTATTGAAAAAAACATGGATAAACATACAACAACTTAAAAAAAATAAATTTGATTTTTGATATTAAACATACAGGTATCGTGAACAATATATTAATAAGGTCAAAACTATGAGAAATAAACATTATTTACGTGATATTGTATAAATTGATCAGATTTAATTTTCCAGTAAACCATATTAATATGATTATGAGCTAAACCGATACTGTCAAATTTAATTTTAAAATTAGAGAGTTTTTAAAGATTTTTAGTTGGGTACCATTATCAATTATCATTATCAAGTTTTTTTAAATTGTATGTCTACGTATAAGTATAAAAATAATTAAATTATTATGAAGTATAAATTATATAATATTATATAAATAAAAAGAATCTTGAAAAAACGAACAATTTTTAATTAGAAAATAAGACCTTATTAAAGTAGATTAAATAACAAATTATTACAACATAATTATGTATACTATTTTATTTTTGATATTTGATACATAATTTATTTAATGGTTTACTATTATATTAATGATTTATAATATAATATTCAATAATGGTGCTAAATAACGGTTTATGCCCTACTAAAATTAATATCGAATACATTTTTAAAATAAATAATTAAATCAAACATGCACTATAATATTCAAGTATTAATTCAAATTTTCATCGTTAAATCAAATCAAAACTTTTAAAGCCAACATAGCAAATAAAATAACATAATATACTAAGCAGTTAATTACAAACATTGTGATTTAACATTAGTTTAAAAATTAATGATTTAAATTGCAATGTTTTATTTTGTTTTGGATTCCAAACTAAGCAAAAAATGTACATTGATTTAATAATATTTTATACTTTTAATTATTTATGGCGGGACAGAACTTTTCTAGAAATTAAGGTTAAGTATCGAAAAATTGTGAAATTGTATGGCAACAAAATTTTATTTTATCAAATTAGTAATTTGTATTTTTAAAATTCAAAATTTATTATTTCTACGACATATTTTTATAAATAATTAACAGTTGGATAGTTAAATATTTATTTTGGTCTAATTCTAAGTGTTAGTAATACAGTTAATATACAAGATTTAATCTATCATATTATGTTCCTAGTAGGTATCTTAGTAATCTTGAAAATCTTTAACTAAAATTATTTTAAACACTTAGTATTTTCGAATTAAGAATAATATAATACTATGAAAACTGGAATATGCTGCTTTTAAAGTAAATATTTTCAAACAATTTTTTTGACTTTCAGGTTGTATGATATTACAGCGTCTTCGACGATAAAGGTACCAACACGAAATATTTCGAACGAATGACTTTTTGAATGATATTTTTTTAAAAATTTTAATTTAAGCACTCGAAACAAAACAATTTTTTTATTGTAACCCCATTTTTTGAGTTCAAATTTGATTTACTTTCATTTTTTTAAGCAACTTTATGACTTATAAAGGTTTTTTAAATATTTAAAATTTACTTACTGAGGAGTGAGAGTTTTAATTTATGCATGTTATATTTATCATATTTTTTAACAGCCTATCTACAATTCTACAATGTTCTGAGTGATTTCGTAGTTTTTTGTAAACTCAGGTGTGGTATCGAAAGTAAAGCACATTTACATTATTTTCACCAAATTATTAATATATTGTAAAAAAATATGATAAGTACAGCATACATAAATCAAAACTTTGGATCACACTAAATAGGTCAATTTTTAAGAAAGAAAAAAATTTTGTAAGTTTAAGTTACTTTAAAAAGTTAAAGTAATTCAAATTATTTGAAATAAAAAAGGGGAAACAAAAAATTGTTTTGTTGAGCATGAAATGAAAACCATGAAATTCAAAGTCATGGCATCGTTCGAAATATTTCGTGCTATAGGCAACCTTAATCGTTGAACACACGGTATATTATTAATATTTCAAAACGGTACAATCTAAATTAGATAAAGCTAGATCTCGGAGTAAGTTACTGTGTTACTGATATGAGTACGATAGTTATTGATTTGGAAGTAGCACAATAAATTACACAACATTCTCAAGACAATTTTGATTTCTTAGTAAAGCTTAGTTGGTTAAAAGTAAAAACTGAATTATCGTAAATTTAAAGAAGAATTACAAATGAAAAAAGTTTACTACACAGCTTTTAGTCACAAAACACCACATTTTTTTCTCGAAACTGTCTGAACAAACATTATAATAGCAAACACTAAAAATATTTAATTATTCACATACAATATATTACATACATTAAATAAAGTAAGACTCAAAAGATAATAATTTTTATTTCATAATTTTGTACAAAAAAAATCGTAATATTAAGAGTAAAATAAACCAAAATTAAAAATATCTGAAAAAGATGTTGTTATTGATGTCGTATAATATCTAAATAAAAAAAATACTTATTGTATCTTCTAAAACTGAATTTTTCACCAAAGTGAAATCAACGTATTTAATATTATATATACTTATATAGGGTTTTAAAATATAAACCAAAAAATATTCCATTGCATAAATGTGTTGAACTGAATAATTTATTTTAGTGGTAAAGGAAACCTAAATTACGATATGTCGTTTAACGATAATAATATGTAGCTCACTGGTTTTAAATCATGACGAGTATCGCATTAAATGTCCGCAATCTATAAATAACTCATATGTTTCAATTTGTGAGGAGAAATCAAGAACAAGCTGGATATACCAAAATGTATATACAAACCAGCATACATTTTTTATTTTATCGATCACAAAATTTAAACATTATACATAAACAACATCAACGAAGGTTTTATTCCCCCTGATATTTCCTTGACCTATTTTCTAAATTACCTACCTACCCCCACTATCACAATATAGGGTAATTAAATAAACATAAAACCCAATGAAAATTAAATAAAGTAAAATCATTTATTCAATTCAATTAATGGTTTTCTAATCATATAAGCTTTTTTATAAAATATTGTATTGTTATTACAATACATACAATAACGTTCATATTATAATATATATATATTTATAAAATGCCATATAAATATAACAATGATTAAATCAAATATAGAAGAGTTGATATCTATTTCAAAACTAATTGAATAAAACCTCATTTTTTTCATAAACATAGTATCATTCATTCTATAAATTATATCGAGTTTCAAGAATTATAAAAATATAATTATAATTATTGGTGATAGACATTCTTAGAAAAAAACACAACATTTCGTGTAAAATTATTAAAACTAATTAATTTTTCTACAAACACCTATAAATTCTCCATCATGCATTACCTATACATAAATTAATACAAGTAAATATGAGTTATTTTTTCAAATTGTATTCCATTAAGTTGCCTAACATTTTTTAATTTTGATTTATGACATTTGTCGTTCAAAAAATTATTATGTGATAAGTCATTATATTCAAAAAAACGATATTCATCGATGTCCCCTCAAATGTTGGTACTTATACCATATTAAAAACCAACTAGGCATTTTTGACATAAATAAAACTTTAAAAGTTGTGTTAAAATATTTAGTACAAGCAAGACCGTTCCTATTACTAGCCTATAAAAGTATAATATATAGTTGAATCTAACATATAACTTTAAGGAGTACATTTTTACAGTATCTACATAACTACATATTCAGAACATTTTGTCCCCTAGTCCTGAAGTATTCTTATAAAATTTCCTCTAACCAAATAACCTATATAATAACAATATTAATAAACATACAAAATATAACTTTTACCCTGAATGTTTTTTTATTCAAACGACCTTAGCAAGACCTAGATCCCTATTAAAGATGTAGTGAAAAATAGTACCTACAGAAATAAAATAAATAATATTATTAATTATTTTCCAATAGTATTGTATTAAAAATTAAGTACTTTGAAAATTATAACTATGCAGTAATTTTATTATTTGAGATGTAATTTCAAAAATAAAATAAACCTAAAATGTTTCATGACAGGAGAGGATAACTTCATCACGCCATCGATCACATTTAATATTTGATGATAAATAAATACTTAAGGTGATTTTTTCTATTCAGTGATGTTTATTTTATTTTTATTCCCTAAGCAAAAAATTTTTTTTTTTTAAATATAACTTCGATTGATTGATTCAAGGGGTTATGATTATTTTAGGGGTTATTATTTTACTCGAAGCTTATTTAATTTTACCAACCTATTAGATCCAATGCGTTGATTAAAAGATTTTTGATACAGAATAATAATTGTGTTACTTGTTTTTAGAATTTGAGCAAAATTATAAAATGCAAGAAATATTTAATAATTCTCAACAAGCCTCTTAAAGCCTCATTTGATAACATTATATCGAAATAATCTGGTTAGAAGTTCAAATCCAATAAATACATAGATAGATACAATAGATAGATTGGAAGCTATATTTTTTATTTAAGTCAATAATATTTAAATAATACGAGCTAAATAAACAAATAGAATAAATATGAAATTTGAAAACAAAAGCTTACTACTAGTAATGCAGATTACAATTATGTCAAAAAAAGGAATACATTTTTAGTTTTTTTTTTTTAAACAATAACACATTTAACTTATTAATAACTATTGTCTGGATTGTCAGTCGTTAGTAAAATCTAATAAATAAGCAGTTTTCAAACAAATAGATTTTTTATTGACTGTTAATAGAAGAAAACCTTAACACAAAAAACGTTTCAAACGTTTTTTGAAACACAATCAGGACATCACATACGGTATACTGATCTATTTTAACAATACGTCAGTATAATAATACAACTGCTTACCGTAAGCCACAACGACACAGCAGCAAATAATACATTAATTAATTAATACAAAAATGAACAAATTAAAAGATTAGAAATGAAAACAAAACAATTTAGTAATACACATGACGTACTTACGAATAAAAAATACCCATTAATAATGGTAAGATTAACTAAAATGTACCTAATAAAGAACTTGAGAAATTTCAAAATAATCGTCACCAGCTGGTTAGTAATTTCGATTTAACATCAGTTGAATTAGTTTACCATGGTATATTGGGATGGGCGTTATCCGCTGTACATCTGACTAGCTTCCGAAAAGCGCTTTTCGTCGATTGTACTATTACAGTACCTATTTTAACCCCTCATTCTGAGTTTATTTCTCCTGCATCAAATTTCACGACAGACGTCCACTTACGAATGTGCACTATGTAAGTAGTAGGTACAATGTTCTACGTTGGTTGTGATAATTTTATGATGAATAAAAAATATCCTTACATAAGCACTGTTATTTTTCCAAGCAATAATATTGTTATAACCGTATATGGATTATGGACATATTAACTTCTATACATTTAAAATTGTTTACCTACTAAAATGTTCAATATAATTTTGATAAATAAAAGACAAATTATCAAAAATATATGTATTTCATGATTGTTACTAAGATTATTTCTAATGGACTGTCTTTAAAATACTGGTAGGTACGTAATTATAGCTCAAACAACATAATATTATACACATTTGTATTAAGTATAAGTTCGTTTATCTATGAATCTATTCTATTATTAAAACTGAGATAAGTAATTCATCATAAAATTAGTAATGTGATGTACTGATGTTTAAAAATATTCGAAATGTACATAGCTGAAGAGAATGTGCACACCTGAATTTTTTATTTTCCACTATATAAATATTTTAAATCTACCGAAAAATTGATCGTTTATTAGTCATAACTTATAAGCGTTAGGTATATTGTATATATAATGGTTAATTTCCCTAGAGAGACAATTGTTATATAATACTCTCAAAAGTTTGTGTTTCTTTATAGAACCCTTAAAAGTTCCACGGTTGTCGGTTGTATTTAGGTCACCTCAGTAAAAGCCATATAAGTGAACATTTTTGCCATAAGTCTTTTCAACATTAAATATATTTGGATTAGTAACTCACTTCGATAATTTAACATTTCATGATACTATTAATAAAATAGTATAGTTTAAATTACTATTGACGCTAATATTATTGTTCTCAGTATAGAAAATAAAAAAGAAGTAATAAAAAAAAAGAACAAATTAATTATGTGTTACCTAACCTAACCATACAATAAGTTTCTAGTAAATTAAAATAAAAGTATAGTACATTAGTACGAGCGTAGGAAGAACAAATAGCAGCTAATAGGGCAGTTGAAAAGTAACTTTATTTGGTACCTACAAATCTACTTATCGTATTGTAATAAATGGCAAATTACAATAATGAGTTTTGGAATTATAACTTGAATATTATATAAAACCGATGATAATTCTAATTTATAATATAAAATTGTTAAAATGTAAATGTAAAATTACAAAAGAAGACAGAAATATCTTTTGAAAAGTGGAGCAAATCTCATACTGGACTTATGAATACAAGGTCAACAAGTAACAACAATTGAAAAATAATGGAAATTCGTCACAGTTTTTTTTTTATTTTGGGCCGGAAGGCAATTATGAAACCCAATTAAAGTTCTTTTATACCCAAACGGTTAACATGTATGATTGGAATTTGAAACAAATAGAAGTGTTAATAGGATATCACATATTGTAAGTTGGATAGTTAGTATGCTAAATAAAATAATGGAAAATAGTACACATCATAATAATATGTAGATTACAATGCTACAATAATGCGTGTACGAGTGAATGATAACATACTAAACAAAGTTTACCATACTATACCAACTTAAAATAAACCTTGGATAAGGAACAGATTTTAAACTAAAAAAATTCTTTAAAAGCATTTAAAATATAAAAGTTGGTTTTATTTTAAATCTAATGGAGAAATTAATGTAATAGTTGTAAAATTACTTTTTTTTTCTATCATCGGCTTTTGGATAAGTAAAAATATTTCAACCATCAACTTTGAAGGTAAAACTGGTAGCAAATTAGATCTAGTTAGTACTACGTTGGGGTTTAAAAATAATCGGGGAAAACAATAAACAAAATTACGGAAAACCGTGAAAATATTTATGCAAAACCATTTTTCGATAAAATCAATTTTATTTCATAATGTATGCAAAATGTTTTCAAAAATTGGTTAGCATACCACCTCCTAGTATAAAATTAATTAATTAATTATGTATATAAATTATAAAATACCCTCAAAAAATAGAGGCTTATCAGTGTCTTTGCTGAAAATTGTTTTTCATTTGCAATAATTTATCATTGATTGCAGATTTAACACATCCATAATATACAGTGACCTACTCAATGACGTCGTACACTCGAAACCTAATATTATACACAGCAGAGCCACTTTATCGGGTTTTTTTAAATTTTAAACAAATAAAAACTTTAAAATAATTAAACTTATAATATTTAATCAATTTCTTAAATATAAATTGGTAAATTATTGCAAATATCCAAAAATAAACCAAAATACAATTGATTTATTCAGAATTAAAGTTACACAATATCTGAATTATATTCGTTAATATGTATAATATAATCTATATAGGTAAAATACACATATATAAACATTAAAAAGTACTGTACTTAGGTATATAGAATATCAAAACCTGAGGCTGAAGATTAAATTTATTAATTTTAATTTTAGATTTCCCTCTTTTATACTTTTTCAATCAAACTTTAAATAATTATAATTTAGTATTAAATATTGTAGTTTGGACATTTTAAAATCAAAAGTTTATATAGTGTTGTAATAAATGAGGGAGGAATGAGGATGATAAAAAAAATAAAACAAAAGTTAAAACAAAAAATATACACTTAAAAACAAAATTTTAAATAATAAATATCGTAATAATGGTTAATTCAAGTACTTCATACAAAACAAATTATATTTTTAAATTCCGAGTACGTAGAAATATATTGTAATATCCTGCTTTGTATATAAATATTTTAAAACTCAATCACGAAAAATAAGTAATAACTCAGCCTTAAGGCATGATGCAAAAAGCGAAAGTTTGGAATATGTTATTAGTTATTAGTTATTAATATTCTTAAATGAAAGCTAATTTTCAAAACATTTTATTATTGCTAACAGGCTACACAACTCAATAGTAATTAATTCGCATGTACTATAACACAATTCACGTAGGAATCAGCCTGAAATAGTTCTATATCAATTAGAGATATTTACGAAGCACATTCTTATATCATCATTCCGTATATTAAATAGAATAAATATATTAATATTATGTACAATTTAATTATTTAATATAAACACTATATTCTAGCAAAGATAGGTACTACAATTGATTAAAAATACTATTTATAATCAATAGCACTATTAACTATTTCAGTAGAGTAACTTTGGTCTTTTGATTGAAATGCACAATTTCTCCAGATTTTAAGAAAATTTCATATTTTCAACAATTTCAGCACAAGTAAACGCATTCAAATTAAATTTTTTAAATATATATAAATAAACAATTTTTTTAAAGCATTTTATTTATAACCTTTTTTTAATCCGATTACAAAATTGAAAAGGTTTTTTAACACTTCCTGATTTTGGAATTTAAGAGTACTCAAACAATAATTCATACCTAAGAAATAATATAAATCAAAATAAGTTATAAGAATTAACACAATACAAATTTGTTTATTTATATTTATATTTATATTTAGTTATTTAATCAAAATTAGTGTTTCTTTACGTCTTCTTGATGCATAAATAGAAATTTAACAAAAAAATTGTAAAAACAAACATTTTGTTGAAACAATTATAATTAATAAATGAAAAAAAAAAAAAAAAAGAAATTTAACAATATCGAGGATATTTCGAGTCTAAAATAAAAATAGATAACATTTCATTGAAAATTGATAATTTGTAAAAAAAACTTACCCTAACTTGGTTTTTTTTCTAATAAGCAAAAAAACTTTTCTCACATCAAATGTTTTTAAAAAATATAATCTAAATCGAAATATGTGGGAAAATTGGCATTGGAAGGTTTAAAAAAAAAGTAAATTATTATACTACACTTGAGCGAACTTGCAGGGTGAAAACAATTCTCAAAATGTATATTTTGGTATACTTATCATCATCTCCTAAAAACTCTTCTTCAATCTAAGGTCTTCCAGCTGAAATATTTAGCCAGAACACTATACCTACTCAAATTATATTAGCAACCAAAAAATATAAAATTGCGTTAACACGACAATTTATAAAGCAAAATACATAATTCATGTTTTAATAAGAATACAAAATAAAATAATTATTCAAATACCAATGGTCTGAGTAGATTTAAATTCTTAATTCGTAATTCTACAATCAACAATGACTGATAAAATGCTCCGTGGCTTTAATAAATATACGAAAAAATCCCAAAAATGCTACAAAATTTGAGGTCAAAGACGTCTCTAATCATTATAGACTTAGAAAATAATTATTAAAAAAAAAAACAGGAAACTTACTCTACAATAAGACTATAAGATTATAGATTTCAGGTGTATTCGTCATTGAGTATTGTTATGTATGTATTCAAATTGAGCACAATAATTATTACATACAAAAATCGGTTTAAAAGGTGACGAAAAATCTACTTCTATTTTCTATGGAAATTTTAAAACAATTTTATACTACCTACTAAAAGTAATTTTTGATTCAATTAGTTAAGTCAACATCGACATAGGTACCGTAAATAGGTCCATGGTATAAATAACTTAAAATTGGTCCCAATATTTTGAAACTTTCATTATGCATGTAAAATAGTAATAAAATAAGTTATAGCGAAAAGTTTCAAGTCCCTAAAATTAATATTTATTAAATTAAAACAAATACCTATAACTAAAACCATAAGAAGAAAATATTGTTATTTTTTGTTTAAATATGCAATTTTGACAAAATTTCAACTCAAAATTCCTTTAAAAATAATTTCACACGGTGGTTTTGGTTATTTTCCGCTGTAAAAACACCTTAAGAGAATCTTTCTCTTGCTTTCTCACAAGTTTTATTATATATTCCAATCTTAAATATAAAAATTACATTTTTTATGAACTTTTTACAATTTACTTTTAAAATAAAATGCACGAAGTATCGCTATTCTAACAAATTTTTAATTTCAAATGCTTATAAAAAAATTAAGCCTATGTATATATTTTAAATAATTTTAAACTACTGTAAGAACCACTTCCTTCATGACCAAGAAAATAAATTTAGACCCTCCCAATCCAGTCTACACTACCACCAACATGTACTTCTATAAATTAACGAATAAAAGTAATTCGTGATTGTACATATTACTAAATTTACTAATTATTAAGTAGAATACCTATAACAATACACTTAACTTGAGCATCGTAATGCGAATATATTTATAAATATATAGAACATTTTTTAATACACAATTAATCAATGTGTATATTAAAAAGCAATTTCGAAAAATAGTCCACTCAAAAATAAATTAAACATTATTTATAACTGGGTTCTACCGATTACTATGACAAAATATTTTTTTTTACTTAACTATAGATTTTTCGTTAAAAACGATTAAAGGAGCTGTCTAAGCTTAAAAAAAGTATTCAACCGAAGTTTGAGCTATTTTTACCATCGTTGTATGAACAAAATCGTAATTTATTAGGACAAGTTATGAATTTATAATATTGTAGACACCAATAATATATATTTACCTTTATTAAATAATATGTACAGTACAAATGCCGTTTTACTGGTTTTTACTTAATTTCCTCGTAAAAATATAATAAAATCGAAATACAAATTTACAATTTGCTTGTCTAAACAAATCTTTGGTCAAATTCTCATAAGTACCTACTTATTAAGTACATTTTATAATAGCAAGGGTGAAATTATAGGGTTTTATAACTCACCCACCATCATAACAAAAAATAGGTACATACTGATCTCAGACGTAGTATCTACCCTATGGGTATCATAAGAATTTTAAAAGGTATTGCGAAACTTCCCTCGAGATCTATAAAAACTTAATCTAAAATTAGATCCTCTTCATTTTTCAAAAAAATATCATTTCAATTTTTTTTGTGCGTTCGCTTTTGAAAAATACGTATTTTAATACCAAAGAATACAAAAGATAACGTGTAAAAATTATTCTTCCGCTTTACTTAAATAATTATTATCACAAGCCAAAATAATAAATAAAAACATAAATTTACGATTTAAAAATAAGTTATTATTTTCATTAGACATAAGTATTGCTATATTAATAAAAAAAATGTTATTCACAATAACATAAATATTTTGACTCACAGTGTATACCTAATAGCTAAGACTGTACACAATGTACGATTCTGTACATCGAATAACATTTACTTGCCTGCATAGTTTTCACATACAGTAAATTAACATGACAATAACATTTAAACGTTTGTACAATATAGCACAAAACATAATATAATTAAATAAAAAAAAAAAATAAGAATATTCAAATGACTAGTTCGATAGGCCAACTTCAAAGCAGATAATTAAAATATATATCAAACCTCGCACAATTGACCACAATATCACCTATGTCAAACCCGAAATACGTATAAATTATTCAAGACAAACACCTAAGATATTTTTGTTACTTACAGCGACCATGTAACAAAACAGTAGCATCATTTTGAATTTCAAATTAATTAACTCTGCACAATATTTAAATGTTTGACTATAGTCCAGTGGAAAGTTTTTATATGGCCTTTAATTTATGTTTCTATGCAGCAATTATAAGCCCAGGGAAATTGAGAAATCTTACAGAAATAAAAATTAAATAAAAAATATTTTTTTTATATTTATATTTACCATATGAAGTCCTTGCAATGGCTACAGAAAGTCGGTTGCTTAAAGAATCTCGGTATAAATTTATGATCTTTGACGTTATAGACGTTCTTCTTTTTCAAAGCTCCTTTGCGCCCACGCAATCGCAGCCCAAATTTGGTATTCATATCACCAGCATTGTCCTCCATACTTCCGTAATCGTCAGCCATGATTTACCACAAATATCCTTCCGGACAATTATTTAAAAACGACAATGGTCGTTAGAATATTATTAAAACGAAATAATTATACAAAATATAATGCTGTCAAACAATCAGTGCACTGCAGTACTGATAAGAAAGTGAAAAAGAGAACGAGGGACACACACAAGCCTCGACGCATAGTAATAACTGGCGACTGGCGAGCACCGACAAGAATTATACAAGCGACTGCCCGCGGCACAGAGCGTCAGAGCCTGCCGTGGAAAATATTTTGATGAGCGCGCTATCATCCAGAATTTGCCGAAGTCGCCAACCTAGTCACATCAGTGTGACACGTACAACTTTTCAATTTTGTAATAGTGTAAATTATTATTGTAAACAACGTAATCGCGGTCACGGTTATAGAACCGTGATATCGGTCATATGAGATAAGGCAGTGAAAAACTAAAATGTAAATAATATTCTATAATCGCTCAATGTTTAAAACTAAAATATTATGTTATATCCAGATTCCAAATTTCTTAATAGGAACATTAAGCTCCTAGTTCGTTATATTTTATATTCTGATATACTTTTTTTAGACTCGTAGTAAAAGCTTATTGATTTGTAAATCTGAATTTATTATTATTTTAATAATCTTAAAACACACTTAGCGAATATTAAAATTCATTTTAATAGTAAAACAATGTCTATGCCTGCATTTCCCTCGAATACTCCTCAAGTTCCTCAAGCCATGCAACAAGTACAACAACAACAACAGCAACAGCAGCAACAACAACAGCAACAGCAACAGCAACAACAACAGCAACAACAGCAAGAAAAATTGGACAATATATCTAAAGTGAAAACTCAAGTGATTCAACTCAAAGAATCATTAAGTTGTGTGCTTCGTGCAGCTTCATATACTCTTCAACAAAATCATTACATCGACACAGGATTATTAAAAACTGTAGAAATACCCGGTCCCCGGTTTGAGAAAACCATTGAAGAATTTTTTTCAATTTGTGATCAAATTGAATACAACCTTAAGACAGCCATCGAGTGTCAACAACAAGGTATATTCTTAATTTTTCTTAATTAAACTAAAAATTATCAATCAAATTATTTTTACCCTAAGTCTTAAGGAAGACTAGATTAGAATGTTTATTACAGGGACCTAGTTTTTTTTAAATTAGTCATTATTTAATATAATTTGCATAATTTACACATCAAATACTCAAACTACCTTTTGACTTTTGAAAAGAATTTTTAGTAAATGTGTTACTTTTTTAAGACTCTCTGGATCTACTATTAGCTATATTTGTTATTAATACTAACAAGCATATACATTTTCTCAAAATTAAATATATTTATTCTCAAAAATGTTAAAGCTCTCTTCCAAACTTTGTCATGTACTTGAAACTTAAAAGTTGACCTACACCTAAATTTAGTTACTTTTTATATTATTCCTACATTCAACCACATAATATTACATTTATACAAACCCGAGAAATATCCTTCAAATTGGGTTTAAGAATTTTTGACGTAATGCAATAACTAATAACGAATAAAAATCAACGTGTTTTCGTCAAATCATTAATTTATTTTTACCAATTCAAATAATGAACTTCATTTATATGCACTTAGAAAATATTAATCTATAGAATCATTGATTTTATTATATAGGTATTATTATTATAGTACCATAGGTACTAAATCAATGAATATTTGACATAATGTAAATTATGTGTTTTTATTTGTGTATTTTACCAATTTAGCTCGCAATTTTGGTACACGAAATGTAGTTTCAACAAGATAGCATTAATTTTATCTGTATATTATATTTCCTCATTTATTTTAAAAATAAAAATTAACCATTTAAAAGTTTGAAAAAAATTATTATTGACCTAACTGTATAGCAAAACAAAATATTAAAGTATATAATATGTAAATAACACATATTTAAAAATAATTATTTCCTATAAAATTATTTTAAAAGGTTAGAACAAAAATGTATTTCCATTAATTTATTACTAATTATAATATTATTTGAAAACAGCATTTTTTTTAAGAGGCATTAAATAGCATATTTTCTCTACTTCACAATTTTGAAAATAAACAATTATTTACTATCTTATGCTCATCTTTTTTATAAAAAAAAAAAAAAACATTTAAAACAATATGTGTATAGATGTATATATATGTTGTTATTTATTTTATACTATAAAATAAATAATTGATAAATAAATAACAATTTTACAAAAAATGTTTATATCAATAATTATGTTAATTACAATATTGAGTGATTTGAAGTTCTCGCCACATTTCCTCTCCCCTATTTGACTAATAACAATTAATATTAAAGTAATTTAATTTATTAAGTTATATCTATAATACATAAGTTATTTAATACTTATCAGCTTAATTTAAAATTTATTTATTTATATGAAAATATAGTATTAGGTATAATTACTAATACAGTTATGATAACTTGAAATAATATTGCAATGTATATATTTTAATGTTTAGGTCTAAGCAGTCAACGCTATATACCACTGATGGTATATCCTACAAGAACGGAACCACTACCAGCTCAAGAGTTAAGTTCACTCACATATCCTCAGTATTTAAGCACAGTTCGATCACAGATTTCTTATTTAAAAGAAGTTCAAGAATTACTATTGTCTACAACTCAAAACAATTCTAATGAATAATAAAGAAAAAAATGTATATTTAAACAGCATAATGTTATAATGTTTATGTATAATATATTATATAAGAATTTTTAATAATAATAAAATAACTAATAAGTGTTCAAAAAAAAATAAATTCTTAATGTTCAAACAATTTCGTAATTTCCTGTGTATAATGATGTCTCAGATGTAAATTTTACAGGTGTGCTATCATCAACAAGTCTAATTTCCATTGGCTTAATTTTGTTGTAAGATGACTTCGACATAAAATCAACTTTAATTGGGAAGAAATCAGAGGCAATCGATTTGGGTGCTTCAAATTCAATAGATCCTGTAGGGTTAGACGAATCAACTACAGCCACTGACCATATTAAAACATTCTTTTTAGGTTCATAACTATAAACTCCACTGCACTCCTGAATAACTGGAGCATTACCAAATGGCAACGGTACTGTGACAGTAACATTATTCAACTCGAGGTCAGCATGTTCCAAGTTATATTCAATATTTACATCACAACCACCATAACCATTTTCACTAGGCCAGCAATTAATTGAAAGCGGTATAGCTGATTCTTCTTGGGACTGAAGAGTCCACTTTAATAACCCTACTTCAGAATCTAATGGAAATGGCTTTGTTGGATTTTTTAAACCAATTAATCGGTTAGTCTTAAAAAGTTCCTTATCAATATTAGGATGTGTCTGCAATGGAATATTTCCAGATTCAAAATTAAACTGTAAAACAATTTTTTGATACATTTCATTTGAAATTCTTAAAGAAATCAATCCATGTAATTCAAAATTGCGAACACCTCCATCACGACCAACAATGGCAATTAAACGTTCTTCTTTTTTAATATGAATGTCTTTTTGAACAGTTGAAGAAGTTGATGTAAATGATGAAATAGTTGATGTCTTGTTGTTACTAACAACTTTTTCACCTTCAGATTTCAATTGGTCAACAAACAAATCAACATCTTTAGATTTTGCTCCTAATTTTAAAGCTTTATTGCTTGATGTGTATTTTGGTGTTTCTGGCTTGGATACTTTTATTTCATAAATTGAGTCTGCAACTGGTGTCATTGACATGTAAGAGCTTGATGATTGTGGCATACGAACACCCTTTTTGACAGCATCAATTCTCTGACGTTGTAATTCTTTCGCCTTTTCACGCATTTTAACCTTAGCATCACGCTCTTGCGATTGACGTACTGCTTGGTACATTTTTTCTTCGTGAGAATCCATTTCAACAAAGGTTCTTACTTGCGCTAAATTAACACTCTCTCTATATCCAAGGGCTACAATTTCATCAAAAGCAAATATTAAATCAAAAGATTTTTTTGATACTTCACTCTCATCGACTAACCTGGAACAAAAACCATTAGTATAATTGTTAATAAAAGTTACAAAGCTTATAATTAATTTACTGTTTTAGATTACTTACTTGCAACAATCCAGGACTACTTTTGAAAACAATCTTAATGTTTCCAAATCTTCTAATATGTTACTGGTCTTTGTAGTAATCAATAACATGTAGAGTTTTTCCAATGGCTGGTATACATATCGTACAGAATCTGTCTCAACAAATGTATGTTGAATATGACGTTTTTCTGTCGACATCAGCTTAGGAAAAGCAGCCAGTAGACCCTCAATTCGCGCTTTAGTCATTTCAACAAACTGTCGAGAGACAATGGTTTTTCCTGTTTTTGTGCATACGGCTGAAGCCAACAGCACCATTTTGGCAGTGAATTTGTGCAAACTATATAACAATCACAGAAATATACATATTAGGTACACAAAAAAATGTATTTTTCGGTATATCGGCCAAATATTCCGTACCTTGTAAACGTACACTCAATCGGTAGCAAAGTTCTTGCGGTATAAATCGAAAAACCTTAACAAATTGCAATTGACTTTATGAACTAAAAAAATGTGTACACACTACAACAATTTTTCGATGGCAATCATCTATCATTATGCCCCGTGGTACGAATAACTGGGTATACTGATTCTACAAAGTCGCTAAAAAACTACAAATCATGGAATAAAAAACAATTACTCGACGTGTATTCGACCCATAATGTTGTCCGGTGATTCGACACACGTGAGATAAACGTTCATATATCTATAGTGATACGGACTCGAACAAGTAATGACGAGACTAGTATGACGTCAGGACCAAACCCAGTAGCTAACAAACATACCGCAAACCTACCTAGTATACTTTGTTAACATTTTTTCTCCAGAATTCATACCTTTTTTCTTATCACAATTTAAATTATCAATCTGACATGTGGCATGGTATTCTGGTTACGGTTGGTTGGTGACAACCGTAATTTCATAAATATTTTTAATAATATTAGTGATGTTAATAGGTAAACAATTTTCTATTTACCAAATAAATACAATTTCATAAGCGCAGTGGTGCCCAGTAAGGAGGTGACTTGGATGCATGCCATGGGAACAAAATTTTAGGCGTGGAAAAAATTAAATCACACACCACCCTCCCAACAACTGGAAAATAATTAAATTGTATTTCTATTGTTATTATATTTTTATATGAATAATTTACGACTGACAGTTAAGGAGTACCCAAGGACACAAAAACAAAAATTGACTTAAAATATAGTTATTGATGAACTTTACCGGGCAGCATTTTTTGCTATTATTTTTTTTGGTAATCGACCGTTTTTTCTTCTGGTATCGATTGTGCAAAATATGTGCGGTAATGAGTACCTAATTTAAAAGTTACCTACAGCTGTTTTAAATTTTCAGCAAATTCAGAATTATACGTGTCCGTGTGCCCGTGCCCGTGCGGCAGCCACTATGATTACGTTTATTTACAATGATTACGTTTATTTACAGAATAATACTTTAATAGTAGCCGTAGTTGCCCGTAGGTCTCTACGTAGTTGGTGGTATATCCGTATAGGTAAGTACAAATAATGGTTATTTAAAAATTTTGATTAATAATTTGACTTGTCATCTAGATATGACATCTGAATCGACTGAATCCATTAAAGATACTAGCAATAATAGTATATTACACTATCATTAAATATATACCTATACAGTCTACATAATAATATATACTATACAATGTGTTATATACATAACTAGTGTACTATTTATAGTCACAATTTTCATAAACTGCCAATGTGTATTGCTTTTGAATTTCGGAAAAGTACTTCGGAATACTTCTCCAATATTATAATACTCAACACGAATATCTATTAGGTACAGTCTTACAGTACCCATATATATACCGCCACTAACCATTAAATTTAATATCTGGGTATCAGGGATGGGCAAGATACACAAAAATCAGTATCGTTATACTAGATACTAGATACTTGGATTTGGAGTATCGAGATACTAGATACACGATACTTACATTTTAAATATTTAGATACTCGATACTCGATACATTTGAAAAAATTAGTCATAGTCTACGACGCATAGAATTTTTCAAATTGTATTTATTCACAATTAGGTAGGTTATGAATCTAGACAAATGCATTTAACTTTAAATTTCCAAATATTAGTTAAGTATAAATATATCATAATAAGTCAATTGTTAAATTACATGAATAAATAATAATAAAAATAAATTATAGATATCATATCGAAATATCGAATAGTATAAGACACTACAAAAAACGTACGGTAAAGACGTAAGTCCCATTCAACCGTGTATGTGTGGTGCGTCACAGTACACAGATATAGGTAACTAAATATTATGGCTAATCGGTTGAAAAATAATTTCGTACAAGTGTCAAGTTGTACTGCAATAAAATTATGTATTTATAAATTTAAATTCATCGCTCATATTATTTTACACATATTATAGTCATGGGCGTCTTTTGGGGGGGGGGGATTCAGACTATACATTGGCAGCCCTATTTTTAAGTTCCGCTTAATAAACAGGATATATAAATGGCCTGGTGGAGGAAACAATTGACCTGATTCAAATGTTTGCATCCATAATGAAAAGTTGAAATGACGCCCCTGATTATATAGTATTATACTAAAACATAGTCAAACAATCGCGGCTGGTAGATAGGCGAGTAAAAATAATCCTAAAAAATTAATTTTTTTAAGTATCGCATTAGTATCGAGTATTTTTTGACAAAATTATTTTGTGAAATACTCGATACATTGTCTAAAAATGTATCGCGACACAACTATACAAGATACTCGAAATTTCATATAACATTGTATCGAGATACAAGATACAATTGTATCGAAGATACTGCCCAACCCTGCTAGGTATATGTCTTAATCTAAATTATATATTGGTCATAAATATCTGGTTTCGATCAACCTAATGACTAACTTGCAAGTTAGACAAATATTTTTTTTATTTTAACTCAAGTAAAATTATTTACCTATCACTAAATATATCCACTAAAACAACAATAAGTACCTACGCCCGTAAAATCAAAAATATGCAAATATATGCACAAAATTAGTTATTCTATCAACAACATTAGATATCATATTGTTTATACTTGTAAGTTGTTAGTATACTATAACATCAACAAGAAAAATAAACAAATAAATGTAAAATTCCTGGCTATAGTCAACAACCAGCTCTCTCACTAAAATATACTCTTCAGTCTTCATACCTAATGAAGTTTTTAAGTAATACACATTGTTATGGTTGTTGGTTTTTAGTCTTATCCTTAAATCATATACAATATTACAATTGTATGATAAATGATTTAAGTGATTATATGGACTAAATTGACTTCTATTTATTTATACATGTTGTCAATACTTGATAGTTGATTATACTGTATGAAATCCTTACATGTTTACTGCAGGCAATCAATTCAACATAAATAATTATAATAGTAATAACATAGGTAACTAAATAATTCATTGCAAAATTATAGATGAAAATCAGAACAGTATTAATTTTAGGGATGTATATCCTTTTCAGTACTCTTACTCCCCTATAAGCTATAGAGAGGAAACTGGAAAACCAAAAAGGTATAAACAATTAAAAATTTTTTTTCTCTGGTGAGTGGTCTAGTTACTTCTAATTCCTATCTAGTCAGGTTAGGTATACACAATAAATGATAATAATTACTAGTATAATTATATACTTTAGATCTAGTAATTCTTACTCACACAATTTTTACACATTAGAAAATGTTAATAAATTAATATTAGTTACCTACTAGGTGTCTGGGTATATAATTTTCAAATCATCACCATACCTCCTAAATCTATAACTATAAATTATAATTTACCTTAATAGGTACATAAAGTTAAAGAACTCAAAAACTACTATTTTTAATTTCAATTTAAATATGAACCCATCAGAGGCATGCATGTAGGTGGGGGCTGGTGGTGCTCAAACCCCCACCCTCGGAATTTTAAGTAATTTAGAAAGAAAGAACTGCTTAATATTTGTATACAGTTGAAGTTTAATACTATAAACATTTGCCAGGGTTATTTATATAATCCACTATCGATTTATCTAGTACGATAACTAAAACTATTTTTTAAATTATCTAATAGGTATCTAATAATATAACCAATTTATAACAACAAATGATTCAAAGTGTACCATAATTATTATAAAAATATTTTTTTTTTTTAATATTACCATTGAATAATAATATGTACATTGCATGAATATTGACGTATTGTATATACGCTAAAGTTATCATCTCTAATTCTATAAGTGAAATAAACACATTTAAAAACGTGTTAATAAAAATATTGAACCTTAAATTCCTAAACCCTTGTTGCTTATACATAAACATCAACATTTCAAATTTATAATTTCAAAAATAGTGCTTTGTATCACTATATATCGCTTTTTAAACTATGTAAAAATTAAGTTTTTGAAAATATTATGATCCTTATTCCTTAACCATAAATTATAATTTTAACAAATATCTACATTATTGAATTGGAAAATGGGAGTGAGCATGCATGCTAGGTTACCATGCTTAGTAAATCATCCTGTATAGTTTATCAGTTATCACAAAATAACCATACTTGACAATCTACAAATACATAATAATTGCATATAAAAATAATTAAATACCTATTAATATGTTCCTATACGTCAAAATAGATATTACTATCTATTATATTATATAACAATAAAAATAATCAAATTTGTGTTTTGTAATAAATAAAAATAATAATTTTAATGATTTAATTTTATAAATTGACAACTATTATCAAACATATTATGATAAATATACTTATTTATATACTCCAAAATTAGTATCATCTGTATGACACAATATTATATTTTATATATATGTTACAAATATTGCTTAGTACCTTATACATAGTCCGATTTATAAATTATTGCGGGGTTAGTACATGATGATAATTTTGAAATTATTTAATACCTATATCTTGAAACATTATTTTACCATCGTTTGTATACAATATAATGATTGGAATTTTTCAATTTGACCATGACCAGCAAATAAGGTCAAATAATAAATTGGTTGGAAATTAGTTTCACTTTCTTGAATTACCTACATCAATAAGTTAACTTATAGCGTCTGTGTCTCACTCTCTGCGTACGTTCTTATAGTAAGCTATTAATCATTCATTTAAAAACAGACAGTTTGATCATTTTTATTCTGTTAGTATAGTCGTCTGCAACATTACAAACACAACACAGATTCGGTGGTTTACAAAGTACGTTATTTAACCAATAATTAAATAATAATATTTATAAATATTTATTCTGCTCATAGACAATAAATTAAAGTCTGTATATGATCTTGATCCGGTTAGATAAATGATTGGATTATGGTTATGATTTTTTCATTTATATACCTACTATGTGTCTAATATGTGAATGGACAAGTGTCAATGTAATTTATTCATATAAATATACCTATAATAAATGAATAACCATTTTCTAGTACTGACATAGTTATGAATTATGTTAACATAACTGTTTTTAAAGTAGGTACTAATAAATAATGAAATTATGTACATTTTAAATCTTTATTTTGTATTAAATATAACATAATAAGTACAACATTTAAATTTTGAGTAAGTAAACACTTGTCACTTTGTATTCTTAACAATTATTATTGCTCAGTGCTGTCGCAGTATTGCATCAATTTTCATTTTATAGATTCTACGCAATTAAAAATGACATTTGATTTAATGACTTATTATAAAACATCACGATGAAAGTCAGTCAAAGGGTATAGAATAATATGCTTATAGTAAATGTATTATAAAAAATATTGCAATTTACAAGGAAAATAAATGGCAAACAAAATCGCGAGTGCTTATACCAAAAATTGCAGTAAGTACCTACAGCTTATACTGACGATCCGACATTTTCTCTTATAATTATCGTATTAATGAACAGCGAAACTAACAAACTATTGATTTTGACTTATTTATAAATATGGTAGCTTGGTCTATATATTATGTATTTTTTTATTGAATGTATAACAATGCAAATTTAAATTGTTCAGTTATAGACAGAAAGGTAGGTGGGTACTTGATGGGGAATTAACATAGGTAATATTATAAGCAAACGAAAATATATCATCCTGCAGACATTTAAACTGTAAGCCCAACACGTCATATTAGGGTATTTACCTAAAGCTGTAATATATAGATGATATATATATAAGTTTATAATAGCATGGTAAACATTTATTTTTATGACATTTATTGGCGGACATAATTAAAACATACATAATTCGTATGGTTTACCTAAGCTTTCCATTAAAATGCATGTTTACATGTATAGGTTTACTGTTCATGTATAATATTAATATATTCGTCATCTTGACGAACAATAATATATAGCTAATTTTACCGGATCAAATATGACGCCGGTAATAAAATGGGTGTTTATACTTGTTTTGGCGGCCGTCACAGCCGTAACAATCATAACAATTATGATCAATCAAACAATGGAAATGGAAAGGATGCCAGAAGACGAAAAGCTTACGGAAATAACATCAGCAGGTCATTTAATGGCCTACTACAATTCGGTGAGTGTTTGGAATAATAATTTTATGGAAATACTCAAATACTAATAACAAATAACGCGCCACTGATAATATGTGATTAATAGAAAATAAATAGCTCAAAATACAAACGACAATCACATAAATTTATATTTTATTCATATTACAGACATGGTAATTATTGTTAAGAACGTCATAAATAGATTAATAGATACACCAAAAAAACTTTTCTACCTCTAATATATATTGTAAATTGTAATATTTTAGACTATAGTCTATATCAGAGACATAGGCGGAGATCGGGGGGGGGGGCTTACGGAGGCTTAGTCCCCCCAAAATAAATGATTTGAAGTTAAAGTCCCCCTAAGAATATTAAACAAACAATACCGTAATTTTGTACAGTTTGCAGAACTTTTTTCATTATTTTATATTCTTATATCCACAATTATATAAGTGTACCTAGTACATTACATACACACTATTTAGTAATTTATTATTTACGGTAACATACCGAAAAATTAAGTCACAATTCACAATAATATTAAATTGTGTTTATATACCTAATATTGTACATATTTTGTACCAATTGGCCATCTATATTGAATAACATATTATACCGTTCTATTTTAGATGGGAAAAATATTATTTCTTTTCCTAATTTTTATTAATTCTCGAGAAGCGATAGCTATTTTAGGACTATCGCTATAGCTATATTAAACCTATCGTAAAGTTTATTGTGATTGAATGAATCGTTAACCGTATTGACCATTTTATACTAAATTATATTTTACTTATTGTTTGATGTTCTTGGGAATTCATTTCTTTTGAGATTGTGATTTAGATTTTAAATAAATAATTTAATTCAAATATGTTTAAAATATTTAAATTTAAATCGTTTATTAATTATTCTTTTTTTTATGTTTGTAACTATTTAAGTTGTTATGATAACGAGTCAACGAGAACAATTTTTTATGAGTGATTTAATGTAAAAATTAGTTTGTTGGGGGTGTGGGGGCAATGCCCCCACGGGTCTGTTTGTCATCAAATATTTGAGCCCCCCTCAATATTTCACGAGATCTCCGCCTATGATCAGTGGTAGGTATTCAAACTGTGAGTCGAGGCTCCAAGGGGCGTCGCGATTATTTGTCATGGGAGCTGTGGCACAGGAGGAAAAAAACAACCATGATGACGATTAATATAATATTGTTTTGTTCTAAACATAAAACATTTCGTTTCAGTTTTCTATGCATAATTATTATTAATTTTGTTGTATTTATAATATGTGTTCTATTATTATAAATATCTAAGTTTTTTTTAATATTCTCTTTCTGTGTCAATAATTTGAGTCACTAAAATGCTAGGTATAGAGACGAAGGACTAAAAAGTCGTGGAATGAAAAAGTTTTAATAGGGTTCAAGTACCTCTAATAATATAAACTATATTATAGGTATTTATTATAAGATATAATATTGAGTAATATAATATTGATATGGTATCATAACCTGTATCATCACTTATAAAAAATATCGAGAGATTTTCTAAAATTGTCAAAGTTTTTAAACTGTTCAACTGTTCAAGTCACGATGTATAATCTTCTCTAATGCTTCAAGTGCTTGTTATCGTATGTTATAACCCGCGCACGCCACAATATATCCACTGATCAAATCAAAAGAAATAATATACAAATAATTGCTTTTTGAAAATAATATTATGTATGGATATAGTTTATTATAATATATTATATTTTATATTATTACATACTTACAACTATATATTACCACTATAGTAAATATTAAATAATAGGTATTAGGTAATTACTATTTACTAATTAGTATAACCATATGTCCATATCGTCTATTAGTAAACTATGATCACAATATTTTAGTGTACAAAAATGGTTAGTAGGTAGATACAAATGGAGACAGAAGGTATCCAAATTGACGAACCGATGTTCCAAGGAAAATAAAATACTATAGAGAAGGTCTTCATTATGATTTGTGAACTGTGAAGATAAATAAATTTCTAGATTTACCAAAGAGAAAACAGAATATACTTAAAATATAAATTTAAAGAGTGTATAACCCATTAACCAGTATAAGTACCTTCAAGGCCTTACTGCAGACCCATAGCCAATATTTGGGTTAACGGATTATGCTGTCCTTGTTCTGAAGACATTTTAAGAAGATTTTATTTTTTTGTATTTGTTTTGATTGAGCATTATTATAACACAAATAACTACAAAATTACAACTAGGTATATAATTATCTACTGGACTTATTTTGAATGTAGCTAATTATATACTTATAAGTTATATTTATGATTAATAGATGATCACTTCAGATGATATGCAACAATTGCAAACTTTCGGAGGAATTTAAAATTTCGTTAATAAAAAACTTATACCCAGAAGAATACAAGATTGAAACTAAAGATATAGGTACAAGCATAAGCCATAAGGTACTAATAATTAATGTCACAAATTAATCCTACTTAAGTAGGAACAGTATTCACTGGTGATCAATGAACTCTCCAAAAACGTTTGAAAGGAAAAAAAATAAATACCCAATTATTGGTCTACTGAGCGCACACGAATTGCTTCCCATGAATTTTTTTTGGAAAAGTTACTCGAACTGCCTCTTGACTCAAAAATATTATTCACTTGGATTGCCTCATATTTCAGGTAATGACCCTCCTGGAATCGGCTTCAATACAGTGGCGTACCAATAGGGTGGCATGACGGGCAAGTGCCACGGGCCCAGGGCCCCAGAACGCCGGGGAGGGCCCTTCAAAAAATGTAGCAATTTAAATAAAACAGATTACCGTTATTACAGAATTTTAGTTATTAATAAGTTCTAGTAAAATTAAATCATTTTAAAGTAAAATAAATGTAATAACTAGAAAAATAACTGATACACGCAACACGCTTACAAGTCTAGGATACCGTATTGAAGTCTCAGAAGTCTGTCGATTTCTCGATTCGTTATCAATTATCATTTGTCATATTATACGCTATACAGTCTATTGTACTGCCCAGCTGAAAATTGAATAGCCGTCGTTTTTCTATATTATTTTGTCATTAGTTATTCTGTCATCAGTTGTGAGTTGTCGTCACTCGTTGAACCAAATAATTGATATTGTGATCATGTCAAAAAAAGTACCTAGTGGCTATGAAAAGCGTAAAAAAAATGGAAGAACAAGAAAAAGTATCAAAACTGCCTAAAATAAGTGGTTATTTATAATATTTAAAAAAATAAAATTCTTATTATAATGTGTAACAAAAAATGACCATATTATTCATGAAAGTATAATAAATATGCTTTTAATTATTTATTACCTTTTATAGCAGGGGTGGGTCTAGATATAAATTGTGTGAGTAAGTGCATGCTCTTCATATTACAAATTTGAAATCTAAGGCCTAAGGGCCCGCTGGATTTTTTCGCCACAGGCAATCGAAGTTTTAGTTACGCCACTGCTTCAATAGCTATAATCAATCCATTTATAACCTTACATTATAGGAAATATTAATAAACTAAATAATAATTTATTGTCAGTTAATGTTGAACGTCAATAATTAATAAATAATATATACATATATTGTGTAAACATTTTAGTAAACATACTGCTTCAAAAATTAAAAAAAAATCAGTAATCAATACGTAAAATTAATTTAGATAAAATATAATTCTGTTATGAGTACGGTCAAAAACTTAAGTTAATAGGTAAATAGTTTAAAGTTTATTATTATGCTGTATCTTATATTAGTTTCCGAGGTTCGAATTAATTTTCCAATACTTTTAAATATTGTAATTTTGAAACTTAATTTGTTTTTTAAAGCAATATTTTTAAACACTTTTTATACACTCCGTATAGACCGGGAGGCAATTTTTAGTGTAATTTGTAGATAGGAATATATATTTGTATATTATATGGGTTATTATAAGTAGGTATCTACCTATATACTCTCTAACTTTTATTAACTCATTTAGTTACTTTATCTCATACATTACTGTATTTACTTTGTAAATTATATCATTATCAAAAGGGATTTCCCGTATAAATAAATAAATAGTATAAAATATACGACATGACTTGCTATGTGTAATGACTAATGTGTACCTAGATATAGATGGGGTAACATAAACTACATCAAAAAATTAGTGTTCAACTGATGATAATAGTGAATAATAAATATACCTATATCATAATTCATAACTTTTTGAATGATAATAAAAAGAATAATATGCAATTATTTAACTCTGAATATTCTATTCCGTTTATTTGACGAGCTATTATTCCATGAATATTTTATGGTTTAACGTCATTATAATCCACCGCTTTATTTGTCGTACTTTTCTTTATATGGCTTAAGGGTGACAATATAATCAATGATAAAAACTAAAATACAATTTAAACTTTTAAAGTAAAGGTTTTAATAATACATGAATTTTGTGCAACCCTCATTCACACGTATTTTGATTTTGTTTACCTATTTACCTATTCAAGTTTATAATTCCATTCGTATACTAATATTGTAACTATCTATTATAATTTATTACATAATATTTATTTTATCATGAACCAAGTAGGTTGTAAGTACATTATATGTGAATTATATATCTACCATTTTGCCATTGATACTACTACTATAAGTACTAACTTATATCTTTATTTACCTAATAAGTAATAAAGATAGAGTCGCGTATGGAATTTATAGACTCATAATATTATAGCCATAGGTAGTTCAATAGTTGATCTTTAATAATAGTCCCTACTAGCATTACTGAATTCAATAACTTTTACTTTGGAGTGAGAACTATCAACTATAAAATTAATAATAATTAGTAACCTGATCGTAGACATTAGTTATCAGTAAAGTGTGATTGTCAAAGATCAGAAGTATATGTTGGTGACTAATCAAATTCAAATTGAGATTCAAGAGTTTATTCAGATATATGTTAAATTTATAGAACATTTTAACTAACAAAATATTTAACTTTTTTTATGTATTTGTGTCCAGTGGTCGAAGTGGGGGGGATACGGAGGGATGACATCCCTCTACTTTTTTGTATTTACATTTTTCATCCCTCTACTTATTTTATCTAGAATAATGCATTCCTCCTAGGACTTGTGTTTTAAAATTAAATAATTATTATGATATTCATATTTATACATATGTATAAGAAAACTTTTTATTTTACGTATAGGCCTAAATCTGAATTGTTAGGCATCTCTCCACTTGTCTTGAGCCATTTCGACCACTGTTTGTGTCACAATAACGGCATGTCACCATATCTTATTTATATAATTATATTGGTATCAATTTTAATCCTAAACCATCTTGAAAATACATACACATTATCTAAACAGCAATAGCAAAAATAATCTATTTTAAAAAAAATATGTATGTACATTACATTATTAATTCCAAGTTTCTTTTTTTAACTTTTGAAATTCGTCCAATGATGTTATCTGTTGATACTCATTTTCTCCTTTGGGCTATGGACATGAACTAAAGCTAAACCATTCAATCTATCTTGACTCATTGGTGATCTTAACCAATCTTTTAATCTAGATTTAAAACATGTACTATATGTTTATAATACTATTAACTAAACTATACTAAACGTATACTGTTGATCGTGAGTCGCGACAGTCAGTCGTCGAACGAAACAACAATCCAAAAATAGCTTGAAGCCTAAATGTTCAAGTATTTGTAGATAACTAAATTCTTCGACGACGATGTTTTATAACAATAATTATTGATGTTTGATACATCAGAATACTTGACTTAGAAAAATAAATAGCTTAGTCCCAAGAGCGGGGGCTAATTCCCCCTTACCTTCGCCCCAGTTCAGCAGACTTTAGACAAAAAGTAAAGTACAGACACAGTAGGTAGTTGTCGACCCTCATAAGCTGTATTATGTACCTATGCATAACCTATATGTAGGCCCCACAGTCCATAGTTTATTACCAATAAAGAGGATTTTTAGGTTTTTACTTATTGTATTTATTGGCTTTATGCAGCTCAACGGAAGGGAAAAACGTGAACGACTTATACAATACAGAATTCGTAGAAAAAAAATGTCTTCGCATATCCAAGTATGTTTTGTAGATATTAAAGTACCCATATTCAGCCAATATTTCATTTGCAAGAATATACTCTATTATTTGTTAAAAAAAAATCATGATTTTAATTTTTTGATTGCCTACAATACGACTATACCTATACATTGTCACATTGATTAAGGAATGGTAAACGGATACAAAAATAGGTTAGGTATCTCCTACACTGGGTAGTTTTTATATTTGGCCTAGGCTTTTTTATAATATAAACTTAATATAATTATTTATGTACCTACATAATATGATTAACAATAATTGAATAATGTAGTTCATTTTAAGTCATTACGGCAGATGATCAGCTATATTATATTGATGTGTGTTGTCCTGCAGGTTGAGTGCTTCAGACAGAATACCGAAAATTCCTGTTCTTGTCTCGTAATACGTACTATACTACTATGTAGGTATGATATTTGGTTATTAATTTAAAACGTACAACGTGTTTCATCATATATTCTATCGTAAGTACCATACCTCGACACTGGTACATATAAGGGGGGAGGATCCCACTTCACCTGGTGGCTGGTGTTGGCAAATGCCAAATGGCAACATGTACATATTGTGTGATGGTCGATTGTCGATTCTCATTTTGTTGATGGAGATTTCTGTTTTTCTCGTGATGTCAGGTGGGGGTGGCCATTTTTCTGAGAGTGGTTTTTAAATTGGTTGAATTTAGAAGTTTTTTGGATCCGCAGGACTTAGCTGCATATATTGCTACATTTTATTGTTGTTGAAGATTTGTTGTTACTTATTTTCCCTTTAACGTCGTTTAAGGTGAATTTTAATGGAATAAGATGAGTGATTGCCATTTGCTACAAGCGCATTTTTGCCGCCCATGCTTCGTGTTGATTATGGCTAAGTATCCATATCAACATAATCGAGTATCCAGAATTAATTAATTTACGTAGGTAGTGGGTTTTGGATTCTTATTTCTTCTGGCCATTTCATTTGAGGCATAATTATTATCAAACTCTAAGTACCAATAGTAACAAACTCCTACAATAGAACAGGTAATGTTAGATCCTATATTATGTCATAAAAGCATTTATTTTAAATAATTTATGAAGGGAAGATAGAAAGAGAAGACGGTCCTTTTATAAATATCAGTCTTTTATTTATGACACACTATTAAAAAGGCATTCAAAAATTCTATTAAATACAAATAATAATAAAGCTGAAAAAAATTCATTGAAAAAATATAGTGACTTCCTATTTTCGATATTTTGTTTACTTCTATGAGAACCATATTATTTATGAATAAACTTGTAAATTGTAATACATTTAAACGCTATTTACTTTAAAAAAAACATTTTATCAACATTCAAAAACTTCAATATTTATAAATACTTCATACAAAACATTTTGAAAATTTCCATGAAATACTAATATGAATGATTGGTGAACATTTAAAATATCTATGGTTTCCCGTTTTTGAATTACCTACCCATCTAAAAAATCAATAAATCAAATTATTATTATTATGTTATTTAAAATTTGTCAAATAGCCAATTTAAGGTATTAACAGCTTTAAAATCTGTTTGAGATATTACATGATTTTACCAGACAGGTGAAAAGGTCCGAGGATATTAGAGTCTAGAGATTACACTATCTTTTATGTTAAAAAAGTTATTCGTGTAGGAGCTTAAACTAGGGTTGCCATTTATACAAAAATACAAGTCGGGACACTATAATACCCCCCCCCCACAACACATTCTTTGGAATTTTTAATAATACCTTTTTTAGTCCAACGTTATTTAATATTTTTATTATATTATAATTTATAATAAATAAGAAAGTCTAAGATTAGAAATAGCACAAAATGTAATAATAGTATTCTTATTATCTTATTCATAAATATAATTTTAAATTATCTAAAAAAATTAATTAGGTACACAATTTTTAATTTAAAACAGAGTGGTCTTACTTATTTACTAATATGTGTATTGTTTAAATCTTATTTTAAGAAACCGGTACTTATCCACGTCCCGGCCGGGAAATGAAAAATATCGGGACTCTGTAGTAAAAACCGGTAGTGTCCCGGCGAAATCGGGACGAATGGCAACCCTAGCTTAAACTTATTCAGTTATTTATAGTAAAACCTCCAAACAATAAATCATAATATTTACAACAGTCAAGTTGTCGCAGCACGGTACCTTCTTATGAACAGTGATGTATAGTTAACTATAAGCACTATGGTAGTATGGTGTTTAATTTATATTTGATATGATATCAAAACTTTCTAGAGATGAATATATTTACTGATTGCATAGGTAACGCCCAATAGGATTTGATATTTTTTATTAATCCTTTTCTGTTATGCTGCTGATCTGCTACATAGGTAATTGTGACTTGTAACTTTTAAGAGGTAACAATCTTTTTAATTTTTTGTTTAAATTGTTGTGTATGTACTTTGATTACTGTGATCTGTAAGCAATAGTCAATTAATAACATACCTAGGTACTTTTTTTATTTTCGGCACATGATTCGTAAAGCCATGGCAGTAAGTTTGAACTGATTAACTACATTAATTTTTTTTTATAAATACATCAAACCATCATTTTTATGATAATATATTTATACATAACTTGGTGTGTAAATTAATAAAAACAATTGTAAACTCATTACTGTACTGGTATAAACTTATTTTGTTACACTTAATGCATTAAATAAATTTATTGTTTAGAGTATAATGGCAGCTAAACCCTGGGAATCTACACATCGCTTATCCCCATACATCCGTCCACAGCAATACTTCATTAATCTGTATCCAAATCTTGAACAAGGCTCATTTGTTGGTTCTGTTGATATAACAATAATATTGGACACTGCTCAAAGTTACATTAAGCTACATTCAAAAGGGTTGAATATCAAAGAGACAAAACTCAATTCCAGTTCTGTAACAGCATTTTCATATCCAGAACACGAATTTTGGGTTGTAGTACCAAATGAAGAACTAAGTGCCGGGGAATACAAACTACAACTTTCATTTGAAGGTAGTTTGTTGAACAAAATAGTTGGATTTTACCGAAGCGTTTATACAGATTCAAAGAGCCATGAACAACATTATATTGCTACTTCAAAGTTTGAACCAACTTATGCACGGTTAGCGTTTCCTTGTTTTGATGAGCCTCAACTGAAATCAAAATTTAAAATTAGTTTAATTCGACCATCCGGTAATAACTACATAGCTTTATCAAATATGAACCAAGAGGTGATTATAAAATAAGTTTGAATTCAAATTTTGCACTGTTAAATAATAATTTTGTTTTAGTCTGAAGAGATCAATGTTCCTACGAATGGATCGACTACAGTCCATTTTGCTAACACTGTTCCAATGTCTACATACCTCGCTTGTTTCATAGTATGTGATTTTCAATCACTTGAACCTGTAAAAGCAGACCAAGGGTTTCCATTAACAGTATATGCCAGAAGTGGTCAATCTGAAAATATGAAATATGCTCAACAAGTAGGTCTTAAGGCAATTAACTTTTATGTTAATTATTTTGGAATTCAATACCCACTACCAAAATTAGGTATGTATTTATAAAAACTGAGTTTTAAATTTTACATAGTATTATATAGCTCTTACAATGATAATTATAATTTGTTAATTTTTTGAACTTTAGATTTGATAGCAATCCCAGATTTTGTTTCCGGTGCTATGGAGCATTGGGGTCTTGTAACATTTCGTGAAACTAGTGTTTTATATAAAGAAGGCATAAGTTCTAGTTCTAACCAAGAGCAAGTAGCTTTGACTGTTGCACATGAATTGGCTCATATGTGGTTTGGAAATCTTGGTACGGAAATACATAAAAATATATTAAATATATTTAAAAATTAAAGAAAATATGTATAAATCGTAAAAAAATTATACTTTAATTAACTATACTTTTTTAGCAACTATGAAATGGTGGAATGACTTATGGCTTAATGAAGGATTTGCTTCTTACATGGAATTTAAAGCTTTGCAAGTTGTCCACCCTGATTGGGATGTTGTATGTATCTGATATATTTGTTTTTTTGTAAGCCATTATTCTTTGTTATTATCAATTATTTTATTAGGACACATTATTTCTAATACATAGTCTCCAATCGGTACAATATCTAGATAATAAACTTAGTTCTCATGCTATAGTGCAAGATGTTTCTCATCCAGATCAAATAACCGAAATTTTTGATGTCATATCATATGATAAAGTAAGTCTTATTGTCCCAATGTTTTAAATATGTATATTATATTAATTTGATTTCTTAGGGTTCTTCTGTAATACGAATGTTGGAAGGAATGTTGGGTGAAGAAGTATTCAGAATTGGAGTAAGCTCATATTTAAAACGTTTTGCTTTTAACAATGCTGAAACTGATGATTTATGGGCAGAATTACAAACAGCAACTCAAAATACAGTAGATGTTAAAAAGGTGAAAACATAATCTATTAATTAGTAAACATTTATAATATTTAACATAATATAAACATTGTTATGTATACTTTAATAAAAAAATAGCTTATGGATACATGGACACGCCAAGCAGGGTTCCCAGTAGTATCGGCTATACGGAATGGAACAAAACTTACTTTAAAGCAGCAAAGATTTTTGTCCAATCCAAATACTAATACTTCCCTTGACTCATCTCCATACAATTACAAATGGGAAATACCAATTACTTATATCACTTCAAACAATAATACTGTGCATAAGTTTTGGTTAACCAAAGAAGAGGATTCAAGTAAGTATTATGGTTTGTTGAATATGTCAATTGATATTAATTAAAATACTTATTTATAAGTTACAATTGACATACCTGATGCTGAATGGATAAAACTAAATCATAGACAAGTTGGATATTACATCATAAACTATTCAGAGAGTGATTGGTGGTTACTCACCAATTTGTTAGAAAACAATGTTGATGTCAGTATTTGGATAATATTTCAATTAATCATTGTATCAATTATATTATTAAATTAAAATTTTACCATTTAAAGGCGTTAAGTGCGGCTGACCGTTCAAATCTTATTCATGACGCCTTTAGTTTGGCAAAAGCTAATTACTTACCATATGGCATAGCATTAAACATGACAAAATATTTATCTTTGGAACATCATTATGTTCCTTGGGATGTAGCTGCTACGAACTTAAATACATTAAGGCACAATTTATATCAACGTGCAGCACATAAAAACCTTGAAGTAAGAGTATAGAACAACTAACAATTACAATGAGATAGTATTACAAGATATATAATATGTTGCTAAATTCATGAAATTAACAGCATTTGAGTAATAATGGATAATTCTGATTTCATGAATGCATAATTTTGTCAATATATTATTGACATTATTTAATGCCGTTGCAATTCTGTATATGCTAGTTTTTGAATTTATTTTAATAAATAATAAAATAAAATATCAGATGAGAAACGTTTTATACTGAAATCATTATTTATGATATACTGAGTTTATAAAAAGAAACATCTAAACATTCAAACAGCCTCATTGGCAATCAAAAGTAAGACATAAAAAAATTATTTTTATTAGTATTCAAAAAATGTTGATTTCAAAGTCAAGAATTGGGTGAACTGTCAAACTGTCACATAATTGAAAAATATTAAAATATTATTAATTTTGTTTATAAACATTTAAGCTTTTGAAAAATTTCATAAAAATCAGTAAAATTACAATACTAATTATTTATTATATGACGCTTTTACATAGATAATTATTTTCTATAAATAATAACCTACATTCTTAAAATGTTTAGACTAATTTTTAGTTATTTACATGTTATATCATAATCCTATTCACACCATTCGGTGGTTTTAAGCTTATACAAAATTATTAATTTAATTTTTAATTCATCATTCACCAAATTTTGATTATTGTACTTAGGCAAATTGATGATTTTATTTATTTGGTATGACTTATATAATTATTTTGTTTATTAAAGAAATATGTACAACATTTATTGGGAAGTATAAAAGAAGATTTTTGGAATGATTCAAGTGATAGAAACTTTTTACAACGTAAACTTCAAGGAGTTATTCTAAACTTGGGATGTTTATATGGTTTACCAAGCTATCACACTAAAGTATATGAATTATTTAAACGATTTTTGGATGATAAAATCCAACCAAATCCAGATATTAGATACACAGTTTATTATTATGGTAAGTTAAATTTTAAATGTTTTCTTGAAATGAAAAGGTAATTTATTATTATTTAAAGTTTAAATATTTAAAAAATTTTTTTAGGAATGTCCCAAGGTAATGAAAGCGAATGGAATAGACTGTGGGACTTATTCTTAAATGAGCAAGAACCTCAGGAAAAAATCAAACTTATGGTAGCATTAACTGCCTCAAAAGAAACATCAATATTAACTAGGTATATTTTGCACTTCATTTTATTTATTTGGAATAAAATACATTTTATTTTTGTCTAGACTATTGCAATATGCAAAAAATGAGAGCTTTGTTCGTTCTCAAGATTATTTCATAATCATATCACAGATAAGCCGAAATCCTGTTGGAACTCAATTGGTATGGGATTTTCTAAGGTATATAATATATTGTAATTACATTTTAAAAGAATAAGTATAGGAAAATTTTAAATTTAATATAATGTAATTTTATGTTATGTTAGGGATGAATGGCAGTACTTGGTTGAACGTTTTTCTCTTAACGATCGTGGATTTGGAAAACTTATTCCTTCAGTTTGTTCTCATTTCAATACACATGAACGACTTGAAGAAGTTAGTATTACTTTATTCTAAGAAAAAATGTATCTCTTATTTTAACATACTTAAAATTCAATGTATATGTATATTTTTTAGATGAAAGTATTTTTTGAGAAATATCCAGAAGCAGGAGCTGGAAAAGCTGGCCGAAAAACTGCACTAGAAGTTGTATCTAATAACATTAAATGGTTAGAAAGTCATGAAGCTGCTATTAGTAATTGGTTGATTAATGTTATCTAATTTTTAAAAATGATCTATTATATTGTTGAAAATTAACAATTTTTATTATTGGTTGAAATATTATTTTTTTTTTATACAGGGTCTTATTAATTATTATTACAATGTTAACTTTTATATTCTACCCATGGCTAATTAACTGAAAAATGTTGCTAAGCTATGATTGTTCCTAATTGTATAATCACTGTGTGGATTTTAATAAATGAAATATTCAATATATAAACAAATAATTCTTTATATCAATTGAAATTTAAAAGTTAAAAAAATATACTGCCATTATAAAAAATGAATGTACTTGTTTTTAATTATAAAAAATAATTATAAATGATTGTAGATTAAGAATTATATAATTAGTTTTTTGATCAAAACTTAAATAATTTATTTGATTTTAAACTTAGAATTTAAAAAAGTTAATGGCACGACATATTTTCCATGTATTTTTAGTGAAAGAATTTAAACCTAATACAATATATTTAACACAAGAATTAGAGGTAATATTAATGAACGAAAAAGATTAAAAATAAAAGCTGCAGCTTTTTTATATTGAATTGGATTATCTAATATTTTTTTTTTACATTTATAAAAGTTTATAATACTGCTATTTATTGTGTCAATGAATTGATTACTAGATATATTTATTCATCAACATTTTAAATGTATCAATTCCCGGAACATAATTCCATACTAAAATTAATTTGTAGCAAAATATTTTGAAAAGATACTATGATGAGAAAGTCTTACCTCCACTGAAAATAGTGGGAAAGAATTATTTTGGTGTCAAAAATAGGATTAAAATCATAAATTATAAGTATTTTGCAGGGCTGAAATGTTAAAATTAGTTTTGATTAATCGTAATTCTTATTTTCTTTCAAATTCAAAATACTAAAATTTATTGATTTGTAACTATTGAATAAACGCATTCTTGTTAGGTAGGGTAATAAGTAATAACTAATAATGTATGGAATTAGAAAATAAAAACAATAAAAATTCCATAAGAGAACTTTTGATATTATAAAATATATAAAAGAACGATTATGCATCAATACTAACACTCAAATTCAACGGGGTAGTATGAAAGACATTTATCTTCGTCCAATCCAAAATGATTTAACACATATTTACTAATACATTTATTTATATTTATTTGAACAATTAAAGAATTTAATGGATTTTCATTTGTAAAAAATTGAATAGGTAAAAACTTAATTTGTATTTTTAGAATCTAAATATAATGTTTTACAAACTTCTGAAAGATCAAGGTCAGAAACTGTTGGTATACCTCCAGGACGGACTTCATTAATTGTTTCTCGAGCATATGAATCTGTTAATATACGAGGATCATTCATTGGTGGAACAAGCAGCATGTTAATAGCTGGGTACAAAAGAGTAATGACCACAATAACACAGCATACCCACACAGGTATAGTAATTGCCCAGTACTTTTGTGGTAAGTAAGTTAAACCAATATATTCCAACCAATGACTCGGTATAAACGCCCATGCTAAATAAACAACAAATGCAGTCTTAGAAGCCAGGTATAAGGCAAACCCATAATTGGCTCGACTTTCGGTTGGAGATGGTGTATTTTGACGAGGAGCTTCAGAAGTGATCATAGTTAGCTGATGGTGATTTAAGGTCAAATTTTTGTGTTACTTCAGATAGAACTTTAAGTATATCTAATAAACTGTTAGAACTTGAACGCAAGGAATGAAGTTCTGTCGATTCAATTGTCCTGAAAAAAATTAATGTTTTTAACTGCATATAAGTAAAAATAATAGTTTATAATATAAGGTGTATAAACACCATAGTCTGTTAAATTTTAATACTTACACACTTACAAATGTATCTGCGATATCACAAATTCTATTAACAGAACTACCTGGCTCTTTTTCTACTCTAAGAGCATGATATACAGCTCTAGCGTGATGGGGAGTTCCAGCATCAAATTTAAGAGTTCTGAGATATTATTATTTAGGAAAAAATTATATTTAACAGATAATTAGGTGGTAACATTAACAATTAACATATTATACAATCGATTAAATAAAATATAAACATAACTATATTGAGTTTAATGACAGATTAATTAAAAAATATTTCTCTTTAAAGGGTGTTCAAAGAAATAATTTTTCTCAATAAAACAATTTTGGCCAATGGTTTTATAATGTGGATCAACCACGTTGTGTGGAGCATCTAGTATTTCAATTACTCTTCTACTGCACTGTTCTCGAACACTGTTGCAAAATACATTGGCAAAAATTAATTCTGTAGGATACAGCTGTGCATTTGAATTAGAAAGTTTTTGCGATACCCTGTGTAACACAGCTGCCATGGCAAATAAATCCATAGCAATACTGTTAGCCCTATCAAGTATCATTTGGAAATAGCAAGTATCGGGACCAAGATTAATAAACATATTTTGAACACCAAATTGAAATCTGCTTAAGCAATACTCTAAGTCCAATGCCTGTTTCTTGAGTGACGGATGCAAGTGCTTCTCAATGTAATGATTCAATTTTGGCTTATCCTTCAATGATCGTTGGATTCTCATGATATGACTTAATGTATACTTGGGAAACATAAGTGGATTTCTTAATTGTCTCACATCTTCTGCCATAAACTGTCCAGCATACTGAATGCCGAGTAGAGCACCAACAATTGGTAGTAAATTTGATCTACCTTCAAATAATAATGAGTTTTCGATATATTTATACGACTTCTTGGATAAACCCAAGTCGTTCAACAAGTTTAAGCAACTACGTGTTGTTTCACTTACAAACAAACGAGCAAGTATTGGCTCATAGTCACTTTTAGGATTATAGGTATCTAATATCAGACTAGTAAATTCCAAAACACAGTCCATAGTATACAAATGGCTATTCAGCTTTCCTAGTTTAATCAAACTCGATCGATCATGGGTCTGGATATTTTGAGAGGCTTTTTGAACAATATTTTGTATCTCCCCTAATGTAGCAGAAGAGGATTCCAATAAATCACCATTGAACAGTATTGTAAAAAAGTTTAGGCCTTCGTTTTCAGATCCTAAAATACAATCAGCTTCAACATTATTGAATGTCACATTACAGTGATTTCCTTCAGTAGTAATTTTAATGCCACTGTTTTGTGACTTTTTAACCAAAAAGGCTGTGAAAAAATTGTGTTCACTCTCTGGACGATTGCATTCATCCATAGTCTTAGCAAGTACTAAAAACATATTGGCTTGTTTTCCATTCACAACCCACTGTTTTGAACCATTAATTATCCATTTTCCATTTTTTTGGGAGGCTGTAGTCTCATTACTTTGAATATCATATCCATGTTTGCTTTCATAAATACAGTACGATGCAATACATTCACCAGAAGCTAATTGTGGTAAATAGTATCTCTTTTGTTCATCTGTTCCAGTTGTATTAATGCACTTCACGACGCTACCGTGAGCAATGCTCTCTCTTAAGTCAGCGAAATCAATCCGCTTATAAGCTTCCGAAACCGAAGCTGAAGACAGTTCTAAACCTCCATATTCTTTGGGCACGCTGACTCCAAAGAGTTTATCCAATTTTGGTAAGTTGACTTCTTTGGTACTTCGGGCAAATGCGGTTTTGACAAAATTTCCTACAAACAAACTTTTAGCAAAAGACGGAAGGTTTTGATCAACAACATTCCCTTGAGGATGAGACTTATTCGAAACAGCAGCGGCAGCTTGTGAGTAATTTCGACAGACAGAGCTAATCTTAAATCTATACAATGACATGATTAATATATATATAATATAATTTAATATAACTTATAATACTACTGAATTAAGGATACACGGAGTGCAGTTTTTCTTCAACTGGAGTTTCAGAAGACATCTCAAATTAGACACAATCGTAAGTAATCCGAATTTCTATCAATTCTAAACACTAAAATTATTTTTTATTTTGGTTTTGTTAGGTTATGAGTATTTTCAACGACTACCGACAATACGAATTTAGATAACATTATCAATTGTGATAAAAATTATATCGGGGGCACAGATATATAGAATAAATTCTATATATCTGTGATCGGGGGCAGTTGTTGTCCAAATATTATCTATGGCCACGATGGTAACTACTGGTAATCGATCAAGAAGTTCGGGTTACCTAACCTTTAAAAAGTCCGCTTACATTTTAAACTCATATCATGTTATAATTTATATTTGTTTATTCCTCCTACCTAGAATTAAAAAAAAATTATTCCATAAACAAATTTAAAAAAATATAAAAAGTCAAAATACAAAGTGAGAAAGTAAAACTGGAAATTCACTAGGTAGGTGGGCCTAACTTAAGTTAAATCGATTCATGATTTATAATATATCCAGACCTTGGATTAAACTTTTTTACATTACCCATTACACATTACTAAAATAACAAAATTATTGTTTATATTTTCAGACTTTGTCCAACTCAAAAAATGTGCTAGGACTTTTTGTTTGACAGTAAAAAATAATTACTTTTTTTTAATCACTCTTTTTGTCAATGGACATATTTTATGTCTGCGGGATTTAGCCGTGACTATGGTCACGATCACGATTTACCTTCTAAGATCGTAGCCTCGATATTTACCACCGATATCTTCAAATCGTGGATCACATATATATATATACATTATTATCTCATGGTTAGGTAAGATAGTAGCCAGTAGATCACTTATATTTGGTACATTGAATGTATCTGCAAATTTGAATTCTATGATAAATTATAGTATAAAAAAAAAATTCTGAGCGGAGGCCGGAGACTGTCTATCAGCCTATACATTTTCTATGGATATTTTGCTATAAAAAGTTATTAGTAATTTATTTGTTTAATAGAAATACGAGAGGTTGAACTAATAATTAATAATAGATCAAATATTTGAATGTTAAATGTATTTTATATTTTAACAAATTTACTTTAATTTAGTAATTTTAGTTTTTCAAACCTAGAAATCACTCGTTCAAATTTTGATTCAGATACTTCAAGGTTTTCAAAAAAATCATCCATGTAAATAATTCTCCGTAAAAAGATTAGTTCTCATTTGAAAAAAGTAGTTCCTACAATAATGTACAAACACAAGACTTTTCTCAAATGGTATTAAAAAATATGAAGTATGAACTATAAGTTACCTATAAAATTGTATTAACATGTTCCTTAAAATTTCCATAATTCATAATTTGAATTCATCCATCATATAAAAGAAAAAATGGAGGTCAGCATACTGCTGAAATTCGCTTGGTGAAAATCATCTTGTATCATAAAATAGTTAAAAATAACAATTTCAGAATAATTTGAAAAAAATAGTTACAGGTATGTATTATTTAAAGATCAAATCACAATCAAGAGTGTGACTCAATAAATAAATCACAACAATATAATAGGGTATGTGCATTGTGCATTACAAAAATGACATAGTCCGAATTCTATATAATATCTAATTACATGTTTAATGATGATATTACATTATTAAATGATTTAAAAATTATAAATTATATTCAAATATTAATTTACAAACGTTTGTATCTGTATACATTGTACATATGTGATTCCCAAAAACTTCAGGAATTCCTAAGGTGGCCCTCTGAAAATATTCCTAGTAATATTAAGTATATATTAAGTAATCCCTGCCATAATATACCTACCTACACTATATATAATTGGAACTTATCAATTTTTACTTGGTCTTGACCTTGACCTTTGAATAAGATTAAATACAAATTTATTGAAAATTAGTTTCTATTTCTTGAATTACATTACTCATTAGTAAGTTAAATAAATTATAGTGTCTCACTCGTCCTCACTACTTTGTTCTCTGTAGCCTAATATTCATTCATCTAAAAACCAAATGATAGTTTTTTATGTGTATGTTTTTTTTACCTATATATTTTAATTTAATTTTAAGTATTGTCTTAAATATTAAACCTTTAAACACAAATGTGGTGATTCACTAAATACGTTATATAACATATATTTTAATTTATTATATTTATACCTACACATTTATTTTGCTCAGGAACAATAAACTAATGTACATAATATGTGGTGTATATCTATGATCTTAAATTTTGATCTGATTAGAAACAAATGATGAAATTGTGGTTATGACAAATATTTGTACATATACCCCATGTGTTTAGTTTGTGAATAGACGATCATACAAGTAAATTGAGACTGAAATCGTGAGTATGTACCTAAATAGTTAACTGTTGAGTGAAAAAATTAACTTGCTCAGTATACTATGATCCCTATGGACATCTTCATGTCAGGTTTAATGTTTATACATGATAGTAAACTAACATATAAATTATAAACAAACAAAAATATGTTACTGTACATAAATTTAAATTGTAAACCAATCTAGTCATATTATTATAGTATATTATCAATACATTTTTAAGACTAATTGGTGAATATAATTAAAAACTGAACAATTTTGTATGGTTTCAGATTTTATGGACAATTTTATATTAAAATGCATGTTTGCAGGTAGGTTCTCTATTCACGTCATATATTATATTCATCATCTTGACGAATTAAAGTATAGCAAATTTTATCAGATCAAATATGACACCAGTAATAAAATGGGTGGTTGTACTTGTTTTCACGGTCGTCACCGTTGTAACAGTCATTACAGTTATGTTAAATCATTCAACGCAATTCATTAAGATTCTAAAAAACGAAAAGTTCGAGGAAATAACATCAGCAGGATATTTAATTGCCCCCTACAATTCGGTGAGTGTTTGGAAAAATCTATAGAAATACGAATACTTTATTATGGATTGTGAATATAAGAAAACCAACAGAGATTGTTATTCATGATTTTAAGGTAGTGATTATCAATATTTGTTTACTGGGATCACCATAAAGGGAGTCACTCAAAAAAAAGTCAATTTAGTTATAATATTATGTATATAATATTATACCTATTATACTTACTCATATATGTATGTATATACATATATATATACTAATTATATGTAGGTACTTGTAACTTATTGTTGCATAGAAAATATCGAGAGGTTTTTAAAATTTTCAAAGTTTTCATACTATTCAAATGCTTGCTTTCATACCTACCTATGTTATTGTGATCTGTGTACCTGTACTGTGTATGACATGGAATGAAATCTTAAATATTTGTTTTTTTTCTTATTACTTATTAATATTATTTATTTAAAAAATGTTGAGAAAAAACATAATGTACCTATATAATGAGCCCAAGTGTTGATAACAATTTTCATTGGATTAGAAAGCTAGAAAATGTAATACAATGTTCTTCATAAATTCTTAATTTAATAATTAAAAATTATCAAAAATAGGTACTTTGTAACAATAATTATTGACAAGCTCATAGTGTTGTGTTAGAATTTTGACAAAATTACAGTGACCTACTAAGTTATTAATGAATAGGTAGTGTGGTACAGTAGAGTAGTTATGGGAAAGAGGGATGACAGAGGTAGACCTCATCAAGATCATTTAGATTATAAGCAGTTCAATTAATGCATTATATTACAATGATATTATGTTTCTTTAATTATTTTTTTATATTTGTTTTATATGGTTTAATATGCACTTACTTTTAATATGAAAAAATTGGACATTTTTAGATTTTTTTTTAATAAACAGGAAAAACAAAAAGAAATTACAAAAACATGAGTTTTTCAAAAATTGAAAAATTTAGTTTTTTGGTGTTACTCAAAAACTAATAACTGTATAAACTTAAAATACTCACCAATTGTTTATTTTATCTTTTTACATGTGATTTAATTATAGAAAATTATTTCCACTTCTTTTAAGCTATTTAGTGTTTATGGACATTTTAACTTTTAATTTTTTTAAATTTTTTAAAATATTTTCTTATAAATATCAATAACAGTTTGTTGTGAGGTCAAAAATATAACATTTTACACAAGTACCTAATAAGTTATTATAATAAAAAATAAAAAATATTAAAGCAACATAGGGTATTTTTTTTTAACATTTAAAGTTCAAATTTTGACTAAGCTCAACAAAATCTCGTGAATGTGTAAGTTATTTTGTAGTTAAAAATGTATAAAATGTTCAATTTTCATAGCTAAAGAATCAAAATTTAGAACAAAATTTCTCATATGTAGCTTATTCTGTAAACATATAAAAATACTATAACTATAAAAATATACAAGCAACATTTTTTACGCATGTATACAGTTCAATGTACAAGTAGTAATAAATTGTTTCAAAATCAAAATTGTTCAAATTAATTTCTTAGTTAATATCTTTAAAATGTGAATTTTTATAAACTTCATGATGCGTGGTTTACATTTTGTAGTAAGTATTTGAATTGATAACATTTTTTGTAAATATAATAATTTATTTTATTATTTTATAATATTATACTTTACACTTAAGCTTTCTATAAACTATGAAATATAAAGAAAATAGTTATTAACTAAATAATTTTTATACAGACAATACTAAAACTGTAAACCTATATTTTTGTCTAATTTATTCTTTAGAGTATAATGGCCGCTAAACCATGGGAATCTACACATCGCTTATCCCCGTACATTCGTCCGCAGCAGTACTTCATTAATCTATACCCAAATATTGAACAAGGTTCATTTATTGGTACTGTTGATATAACAATAAAATTGGACACTTCTCAAAGCTACATTAAGCTACATTCAAAAGGATTGAATATCAAAGAGACAAAACTCAATTCCAGTTCTGTAACAGCATTTTCATATCCAGAACACGAATTTTGGGTTGTAGTACCAAATGAAGAACTGAGTGCTGGGGAATACAAATTGCAAATATCATTTGAAGGTAGTTTGTTGAACAAAATAGTTGGATTTTACCGAAGCGTTTATACAGATTCAAAGAGCCATGACCTACATAATATTGCTGCATCAAAGTTTGAACCAACTTACTCGCGGTTAGCGTTTCCATGTTTTGATGAGCCTCAAATGAAATCAAAATTTAAAATTAGTTTGACTCGCCCATCTGGTAATAACTACATAGCATTATCTAATATGCACCAAGAGGTGATTATAAAAAATGATTGAGTTTTAATTTAAAGATTGCAATGTTAAAAAAAATTTTGTTTTAGTCTGAAGAGATCAATGTCCCTGCGAATGGATTAACTACAGTCCATTTTGCTAACACTGTACCAATGTCTACATATCTGGCTTGTTTCATTGTATGCGATTTTCAATCACTTGAACCTGTAAAAACTGATCAAGGGTTTCCATTAACAGTTTATGCCAGAAGTGGCCAATCCGAAAATATGAAATATGCTCAACATGTAGGCGTGAAGGCAATGAATTATTTCGTCGATTATTTTGGCATTCAATACCCATTACCAAAATTAGGTACGTATTTTAATTCAAATTGCATTTCTTATGAAATTATTATAATTACAGTCTAAGAAAGTATCTACTGGAATGCCACTGAATTGCACTTAAGTGACACAACCTGTTTAATCAAAATAAATAACTAATTTAATACTTTATTGAAATTTAGATCTAATACCAATCCCAGATTTTGTTTCTGGAGCAATGGAGCATTGGGGTCTTGTGACTTTTCGTGAAACGAGTGTTTTGTATAATGAATACATTAGTTCTAGTGCTGACCAAGAGGAAGTTGCTTTTACTGTTGCTCATGAATTGGCTCATATGTGGTTTGGAAATCTTGGTATATAAATATAAACACTTAAAATTTAAAAATGCAGAACTTTCAATACATATTTAGTTATCTCTTATTATTATAGAATCTTTTTATTAAGTACCTATAATATTTATTTTGTTTAATAATATACATTAATACAAATAATTATACACCTTATTAAATGTTTTCAGCTACTATGAAATGGTGGAATGACTTATGGCTTAACGAAGGGTTTGCTTCTTTTATGGAATCGAAAGCTATTCAAGTTGTCCATCCTGATTGGGATGTTGTAAGTAGTCCTATAGAATAGTGGTGCATGCAACCTTTTTAGATCCACCCCCCTTATTTATTTGAAATAATGAAATTCGATATCCGATAGATCCCGAATCAGTGTCTTTTTAAACGAACAGGGGTATTGTCTCGGATGGACAGTAGGTCAATATTAGACATTAATGTATTTGTGATTTTCAATGATTTGGTGTGGAATTTTTGTGATAGTTTTTGACTGTAATAGTGACTAATTCAATTTTGAGGTCTTTGTGTAGTGAAAGGTTAGGAACGTACTATGGTGTAGATGTTAATTGACGAAGAGAGATTGACTGGAAGGCCTGGAGGCTGGAAGCCATGAAGGCTTGGTACATCCCCATATTTGGATGCCCTGGGCAAAAATGGGTTTAGATAAGTAGTTTTTTGTTGATTGAGAGCTTTGACTTGAGAATAGGGTGTACCTAATGTATGGGGAGTGGGGACCCCAAGTTAGCTGCTTGTCTAAGACTAGACCTAAATATTTAGTTTGTGTTGTGGTTGGGATTGGGTTATTCTGAAAGTAGATTGCAGTTAGGTAACTTTTTCTTAGGGGGGAGGGGATTTGAAAGGACTTATCTGGATTCCCCAAATGGAAGACCATTTTGAAATAATAAATTTGGAGGTTTTGATAAGCTGTCGTAGAGTCAGAATGTAATGGGAGAATTGTTGTGAGTTTTTGACAGATATTAAAATTCATAATTAAACAACAATTAAAGAAATTATTTTAATAATATTAATAATATTATCAACATTTTAATGATTTAAAAAATTATAAAATGAAAATTTTATAATGAGCAATATAATAAAATAATGAATAATATAATACTCATGTCACATGTGTAATACACTAATATGTAACTGTTTCATTTGGTGTTAAATTATTGACGGGTTTAGAGGTAGCGCACCACTGCTATATAGGCTAAAGTGCTATGTATGTTTTTTTGTAAACCATTATTCTTCGTTATTTTAAGTTATTTTATTAGGACACATTATTTCTAATACATAGTCTCCAATCAGTACAATATCTAGATAGTAAACTTAGTTCTCATGCTATAGTGCAAGATGTTTCTCATCCAGATCAAATAACCGAAATTTTTGATGTCATATCATATGATAAAGTAAGTCTTATTGTCCCAATGTTTTAAATATGTCTATTATATTAATTTGATTTCTTAGGGTTCTTCTGTAATACGAATGTTGGAAGGAATGTTGGGTGAAGAAGTATTCAGAATTGGAGTAAGCTCATATTTAAAACGTTTTGCTTTTAACAATGCTGAAACTGATGATTTATGGGCAGAATTACAAACAGCAACTCAAAATACAGTAGATGTTAAAAAGGTGAAAACATAATCTATTAATTAGTAAACATTTATAATATTTAACATAATATAAACATTGTTATGTATACTTTAATAAAAAAATAGCTTATGGATACATGGACACGCCAAGCAGGGTTCCCAGTAGTATCGGCTATACGGAATGGAACAAAACTTACTTTAAAGCAGCAAAGATTTTTGTCCAATCCAAATACTAATACTTCCCTTGACTCATCTCCATACAATTACAAATGGGAAATACCAATTACTTATATCACTTCAAACAATAATACTGTGCATAAGTTTTGGTTAACCAAAGAAGAGGATTCAAGTAAGTATTATGGTTTGTTGAATATGTCAATTGATATTAATTAAAATACTTATTTATAAGTTACAATTGACATACCTGATGCTGAATGGATAAAACTAAATCATAGACAAGTTGGATATTACATCATAAACTATTCAGAGAGTGATTGGTGGGTACTCACCAATTTGTTAGAAAAAAATGTTAATGTAAGTATTTGGATAATAGTTTTAAAAATTATATATAACCTATAATCATATTTTTCAATCATATTATTAAATTAAAAATGTACTATTTTAAGGCATTCAGTGCTGCTGACCGTTCAAATCTTATTCATGACGCCTTTAGTTTGGCAAAAGCTAATTACTTACCATATGGCATAGCATTAAATATGACAAAATATTTATCTTTGGAACATCATTATGTTCCTTGGGACGTAGCTGCTACAAACTTAAAAACATTAATGCAACATTTATATCAACGCTTGTCACATAAAAACCTCAAAGTAAGATTATGGAAAAACTAAAAATAATAGCAGTGGACAGTGGTATTACAAAATATAATTTACTCAACATTTTTTTTCTTTAACTAAATCTTGAAAGATGTGAAATCATTACGCCATGGCTGAATACGTGAGATTGCTGAGATGCAATTTTGCTAACACCACAGTGAAGTTATTGACATATTGTCATTTTCCATTATAGACCATAATTTATTTAAGTATTTAAACTTGACGAGTGAAAGCCCATTTAAGATATAATATAATGTAGTATTTGGTATTTCCATTTAGCAATAATATACAAATAAATATCCAGAATATATGGGTACAAGATAATGAAGAAAAATAATTAGTAATTTGGTAAAAGATACATAATCAATTAGAGTAGGCGAATGAGATGTTTATAGATTGGCCCCTCTCATACAATGAGTAAGAGGTAATAATAATGACCAGCCTAAATACAATACTTTTAAGCTCAAATAAAAAAAGCTGATCTCTGTGATCCCTTGCTGTTAGGTCCCTCGTGGTCCCAACTTCCTTAATATATTACAATTATCTACACTAAAAGCACTATGAAGTCCAGTCCAAGAACGGCGATGAATAATACTGATACAATTCTATGGTACTGAGTACTGACTCATAAGTTAATTTATTTTATAATAATATACTTTCAATTCATTGAACCACCATCCCCACATTATGATTATTATATATGATTTTAATAATTTAATGTATGTAAGGGTATAATCGTTATTGTAACACATCATTCCAAATTTCCTAGTTTCTATGCCTAGTCATTTTTTTTTTTACAAAGTGATTTTTTGATTCTACACAATTATCAGCATTATATGCTCTTTAGAGTACTGATATCATGACGTATTTGCCGCCTACATGGCTGATCCATAAATTTGGACCTAACATAATATTGAAATATATTTATTTTTTATTGAAGAAATATGTTCAAAATTTATTGGGAAGTATAAAAGAAGATTTTTGGAACGATTCAATTGATAGAAACTTCTTACAACGTAAGCTTCGAGCAGTTATTCTCAAATTAGGATGTTTTTATGGTTTACCAAGCTATCAAACAAAAGCATATGAATTATTTAAACAATTTTTGGATGATAAAGTTCGACCTCATCCAGATATTAGATACACAGTTTATTACTATGGTAATAGTATAGTACTACTATATGGTAGTAGAATTTTAAATAATTTTTTTTTTCAAATATGCACATACTTCGTTTTTATTTAAAGATATTCATATTATTTCTATTTATTTAGGAATGTCTCAGGGCAATGGTAGTGAATGGAATAGATTGTGGGACTTATTCTTAAATGAACAAGAACCTCAGGAAAAAGACAAACTTATGGATGCATTGACTGCCTCAAAAGAAACATCAATATTAACTAGGTAAATTGAGCACTTACTTTTATCTATATGGAATAGGTAAAATATATTTTATTGTTTTTTAGACTATTGCAATATGCCAAAAATGAGAGCCATGTTCGTTCCCAAGATTATTTTTTTATGTTATCACAGATAAGCCGTAATCCTGTTGGAACTCAATTGGTGTGGGACTTTTTAAGGTACCTATATACAATATACATATATACATACAATATTTCTCGTAAAGAAGTAACGAAGTAAAATAAAGTATATGATAATGTATTTTGAGTTATTAAAAAAAAACCCTTTAAAGAGTGGGTCTAACTTTTTTATGGGTAATTCAACTTTTTTTAACAAAAACCGAATCTTCCGCCCATTTGGTGATATAAAAAACTCTGTATATAAAACTTTTCACCTTTTTACAGTAATTTTTATTTTAAAGATATTTGATTGTGCTATCAATAATCATACACAATCATTATTTTTACTAAATTAAAAAAAGTAGTAAAAAATTACCATTTTTGAAAGGAAGTCGCCTAAATACACTGTCCATTGACAAAAATTACAATCACAAAAGGCATATTAAGTTTAGTAGCGGTATCACTATTAACTTATGGAAATTATGTAAAATATGAAAACAGAATTCTGTATTCTAAGGTACCACAATTAAATAATTTTATAATAAAAAAAATTACCGTAAAAAGTTGAAAAGTTTTGAAAATACATCAGAAAATGTGTGATAGGTTCGGATTTGTTTAAAAATAAGTTGAATTGCTCATAAATAAAAAAATGAAAAAGTAAGACCCACCCTTTAGAGGGTTTTTTTTTCAAACTTTAATAAGGTATACTACTTTAATTTGACGCAGGCCAGTCAGTTTTCACGGGACACATTGTATATTATCATAATAACATTTGAAATGTAATATAATGATAATTTATGTTACGTTAGGCATGAATGGCAGTACTTGGTTGATCGTTTTTCTCTGAACGATCGGCAACTTGGAAAACTTATTCCCTCAGTTTGTTCTCATTTCAATACACATGAACGCATTGAAGAAGTAAATATTATTTGTTCTAAACCAACTTAAATGTTGGTTGATTACAATATCTTGATTGTTAAATTTGTATTCAAACTAACAGTTTGTTTTTGTTTTTTTTATCATACCTACTTAATTTTTATTTATATTTATATTTTTAGATGAAAATATTTTTTGTAAAATATCCAGAAGCTGGAGCTGGGAAAGCTGGCAGAAAAACTGCACTAGAAGTTATATCGAATAACATTAAATGGTTAGAAAATCACGAAGCTGTTATTAGTAATTGGTTGATAAATTCCATCTAATTTTAAAAATTGACCGATTTGCAGATAGCCAATATTTTAAAGGGTCTGTAATAATTATTACTACAATTTTAACCTTTATATTTTTCCTATTTGTTTATTTCGCATAGTTAATAAGTATATTAATAACTATACGTGTTTATAAAATGAAATAACGATATGTTAATAAAATACAGTGAAATTTCTATACAACGTATAGTGTCATGGGTACAACAAAAAAATGAATTATAGATAAATTTGTTAAACAGAATCACATACATTTTGTGCATTGCCTATACACTATTATATAACTAGGTGGTTCTTTAATTATAAACCACTCATTGTTTCATATAGGTACAACTAACATTTTTTTTATAAGTGGAAAAGTGGCTGGTCCCGAATTGGTTCCCGAGTCCCTGCCCTACATACCGAATTGGTTCCTGTTAAAAAAAAAGTATTTTATTCAGACGATGGTTCCCGTTCCTGCCCAAGTCAAATAGTTTAAATTTACATTTTTAAACAATTTTTTGGAATATGAAATCATATTAAGAATTTACCAGTACCCATCCTAGTGTTTGTTTATTTTATGGAGACTGAACAGTATTTAAAAATTCAATTGTATTAAAGTATTATATTATAGTAAAAGAAGGAATTTAGCAAATAAGAAAAAAACAACCAAAACTTGGAAAAGTGTATGACTGTCAACTTACTATACTTACACGGTTGAAGAAAGTTTTCTTCAAATTTATAATGTTAGTTTAACCTAACCTATCAGCTTAGCAGCTTAAAAATTAAAATTACCTATTATATTTTTAGTATAACTAAGTGATGACTCCATGACTGGTTAACTTACATTTCAACAATCGCTAATACACATTTTTAACATCGTTTTTAACCATGAATACTTTTAAGTTGACAAAACAGTAAGCCTGTACAATTGGGAAAGAAAATGTGAGTGGTTAAAAATCTAGAACCAACTCAACCAGTAGTGGAATAGTTATAAATTTAAACGGCAACCAATTCGACTACTTCCGGGAAAATGGTAGCACTGTGATGTTTATGGACGTCTTGTGGGTCTTTGTATAATGAATATGTTAAATTTAAATTCAATGAGTTAATTTTTTAGGGGTTTTGTCATAATGTAACCACTCTCAAATTTCAAACACTACTTATGCCTATACCTTTAGATGTTTTAATAGATATTGTTATGTTATTGACTTGATTATTATTTATATATTTTTTTTGGCCTTCAAGTGTAGTTATACCAATTTATATGTAATGGCTATTGTATATTCATAATAATTGTCTAGATATTATAATACTGTTATAAAAAGCTCATTAAAAAAAAAAATTATATGTTTACTAATTGATGGTGTTATTTAGAGCTTTTAAGTTGTTTGTCTGCATACGAGAACTAACGTTTAAATAATAGGTACACACTTGTAAGTGTAATTAGTGAGCTGATAAATGATGAATTTATTACTATTTAATATTTATTTTATTTTTTGACGGCCTTTAGACGTTGTTTATCTGGATACGCGAGATAACGCATAGACAACTTTTGTCTAGTTAAGATTATTTCGTTGGTATTCCTATTAAATAAAATACGGACAATAATCTTGGAATTAAATATAGGCTACCTATTTGTATTTTTAAAATAATATTCTCGACTGCATAATAAGCATTATTGGCATTACGCCTATGTACTCTATAACGTAAAGATAATAAATTACCTAACGTTTTCGATACTGCAGTGGTTTCTATTGGGCAACTATTAAATTATGATTAAAACAGAAAAGATTATTTAATTTCAAAAACAATATACTTAATACTGTAGGTATAATATAATATAATATTAGTCCATCACATTGACAAAAGTAATTAAGAACCTAGTGAATAATGTAAATGCTAATATTAAGTTCAACATTTCATAATTCGGTTACCACTTTTTAATTTTACTCGTGTGTGAATTGCCTCCATTTTGTATACAGTGGGCGCGAATCGCCACTTATTACTGTATTTACTATTATAATATTATTCTATTATAGAATAACGGCAGCTAACCAGCCTGGGGCCTGTGCTCCACAAATAGTGAGTTTTTTATTAATTGTTATTTCTTTGATACATTGTTGAATCAGAAGGACGACATGTCGACATATTATTTTTAACTAGCTTACAGCTCAAAAAGCTGAATATTTTTATTCTGGTGGACCAGAATGGCTGTGTATTATCATTATCCATTACTATTCTATTAAATATTGCTGTGAATTTTTTTATATTGTATATATTCGTTACATTCATCTTATTATACTACTTCTCATATTACCACAAACCGCGTAACTATTTTATTCATGGTTTATAAGTACGCATACACACTTACGGTTACTCGTGCGTATTCCGGGGACGGCCACGGGGGTTGGATATTGTTATATACCATATCCACGAATATAAGAGTAAATTGGGACAACAATCGAGAATAGATACCTGATACTGAGGTACCAATAACACTATAACAATAAACTTGAATTCGTTGTATTATAAACAGAAATTGACTAAGCATTGATTTCAACTAAGCATATATACACATTTATTTTATTTTTTAGATACATTAAATATTATAATACCTAATAGGCATGGTCGTATAGTTTCAAGTTTTGTATATATACCTATCATATAAGTATATTATTGTTGACTGTTGAGTGTATAAAAATATAAATTTAACTTGCTCAGTATACTATGATTACTATGAACATAAAAATAGATAAAATGTATAAACATGAAAGAAAACTAACATATAAATTAGAAACAAACTTAAATATGTAATTATAAAGAAATTGAAGTAGTAAACCAATCTAGTCATATATTATTACAGTTTATTAACAACAAATTTTTAAGTTATTTATTGGTGAATATAATTAAAAAGTAAATAATTTTGAGTGGCTTAAGATTTTACATTCAAATTCATTTTTACAGGTAGGTTCACTATTCACAACATTCACGTCATATATAATATTCGTCACCTTGACGAACGATAGTATAGCTAATTTTATCATATATTAAATAGTTATGACACCGGTAATAAAATGGGTGGTTGTACTTGCTTTGGTGGCTGTCACAGTCATAACAGTCGTAACAGTGATAATCAATCATACAATGGAATTCAAAAGGATTCCAGAAGACGAAAAGATCACTGAAATAACATCAGCAGAACATTTGATGGGCCGCTACGATTCGGTGAGTGTTTGGGAAAATATACAGAATGGACTGATTAGATGGTAAAACAAACGGTGATTTTTATTAGTGATATTACGACCTCTATAATTTTTATCAACATTTGTTAATAAAAATCAAATGAGTCACTGAAAAAAAAATCTAATCAAAATAATTATATATTATAAAAGGTATCCCACCAGACGTTGCTTGTGCTAAAAATGTGGTTACTTTTATTGAAAATGGTGCAGTAGTTTTCTAGACTCAGTGTGGTATAAATATGTCTTAGTTTTGAAGGGGAGGGGAGTGACCTACCAATTACCCCACCACCCACTGATATCAGCCACTGCTAGGTCTACTGAGACTTTTTTGCCTTATGATCAAAGAAGCTTAAGAGAAAATCCATTAAAATTTTAGAGGGGTTAACATTTTAAACATCAATTTAAGTGGGGAGGGGGGGGCTTTGATCCCAAACAACTAAAAAACACTTTATTAATTTATGGTTTTAATCAATTTTCAACATTTCAAGTGCTACGGCTGAGTTCAGAATTTTATATAGATACATTAATTACTGTAGAATGTAAACGGATAATGAAATATAATAAATAACGGTACTTATTTGTTTACAATTCATGATGCGAGACTTACGCATGGAAGTTAGCTTGAATCGGTATAACAGTTACTTCTAAACATAATATAACAAAATATTTTACACTTGATCTCTCATAAACTGTGAAATACAAAAAAAAAATGGTTATCAGCCAAATAATTATTATAAGGACCATAAAAAAAACTGTAAGCATATTATTTGTAAAAATCATAAAGTTAATTTATTGTTTAGAGTGTATTGCTGGCAGCTAGACTGCGGAAAACTACACATCGCTTATCCCCGCACATTCGCCCGCAGCAGTACTTCATTAATCTTAACCCAAATATTGAACAAGGTTCATTTGTTGGATCTGTTAATATAACAATACTATTGGACACTGCTCAAAGTTACATTAAGCTACATTCAAAATTATTGAATATAATAGAAACTAAACTCAATTCTAGTTCTGTAACATCGTTAATAGATCCAGAACATGATTTTTTGGTTGTGGTACCTAATGAAGAACTAAGTGCTGGGGCATACAATTTACAAATATCATTTGAAGGAAGTTTATTTAACAGAACGGTTGGATTTTATCGAAGTGGTTATACAGATTCAAAGAGCCATGAACAACATTACATGGCTACTTCAAAGCTTGAACCGGCTTACGCTCGGTTAGCGTTTCCATGTTTTGATGAGCCTCAAATGAAATCAAAATTTAAAATTAGTTTAACTCGACCATCTGGTAATAACTACATAGCATTATCCAATATGAACCAAGAGGTGATTATGAAAAATGACTGAGTTTTAATTTTAAGATTGCAATGTTAAAAAATAAATTTTGTTTCAGTCAGAAGAGATCAATGTCCCTGCGAATGGATTAACTACAGTCCATTTTGCTAACACTGTCCCAATGTCTACATATCTGGCTTGTTTCATTGTATGCGATTTTCAATCACTTGAACCTGTTATAACAAATCAAGGGTTTCCGTTAACGGTTTATGCCAAGAGTGGTGAAACCGAAAATATGAAATATGCTCAACATGTAGGCGCGAAGGCAATGAATTATTTCGTCGATTATTTTGGCATTCAATACCCATTACCAAAATTAGGTAGGTATTTAAATTCCAACTACATTTATCATATCAAGATTATAAATAATGTCTGTGAAAGTACCCACTGAATCGCATTAAAATGGCACAGCCCGTTTAATCATAATAAATAAAATAATTTAATACTTTATTGAACTGTTTAGATCTGATACCAATCCCTGGTTTTATTAATGGAGCAATGGAAAATTGGGGCCTTGTGACATTTCGAGAATCGGGAGTTTTGTTTAATGAAAGTGTTAGTTCTATTATTGACCAACAGGCGATCGCTTTTACTGTTTCTCATGAATTGGCTCATATGTGGTTTGGAAATCTTGGTATCTATATCAATTTAAAACTTAATAACTTTATAAATACATAATTAGTTATTATTAAACCTATTTGTTAAGTACCAATATTCAATATCCTACAACTAAAATAAATAATTATACAACTTATTGAATTTTTTCAGTTACTATGAAATGGTGGAACGATTTATGGCTTAACGAAGGGTTTGCGACTTACATGAAATATAAAGCTGCACGAGTTATCCACCCGGATTGGGATATTGTATGTACCTGTAATATTTCAATATTTGTTTTTTTTAACAGCTTATTCTCTGTTATTTTCAATTATTTTATTAGGACACAACATTTATAATTAATAGTCTCCAATCGGCACAATATCAAGATAGTGAATTTGGTACTCGTGCTATAGTGCAAGATGTTTCTCGTCCAGATCAAATAGACAAAATGTTTGATATAATATTATATTCTAAAGTAAGTTTATTTAGTCCCAATCTATTACCTATATGTTTCTATAATAACAATAAGTTTTCTTAGGGTTCTTCTGTATTGCGAATGTTAGAAGGAATATTGGGTGAAGAAGTATTCAGAATTGGTGTGAGCGCATATTTAAAACGTTTTGCATTTAAAAATGCTGAAACTGATGATTTATGGACAGAATTACAAACAGCGAATCAAAATACAGTAGACGTTAAAAAGGTGAAAAAATGACCTTTTAGTTAGTATTATACATTTTTAATATTTTACATAATAGAAATCTTGTTATAAATATTTTAATAAAAATAGCTTATGGATACATGGATACGTCAAGCAGGGTTCCCAGTAGTATCCGCTATACGAAATGGAACAAAACTTACTTTGAAGCAGCAAAGATTTTTTTCCAGCCCAAATATTAACTCTACAGTTGTTCCGTCTCCATATAATTACAAATGGGAAATACCAATCACTTATATCACTTCTAACAATAATACTGTGCATAAGTTTTGGTTAACCAAAGACGAGGATTCAAGTAAATATTATGGTTTGTTGAATAGTTAAATTGATATTAATTATAATATTTATTTAAAAGTTACAATTGACATACCCGATGCTGAATGGATAAAACTAAATCATAGACAAATTGGATATTACATCATAAACTATTCAGAGAGTGATTGGGGTTTACTTGGTAATTTATTAGAAAAAAATGTTGATGTAAGTGTTCGAATAATATTTTTCAGTAATTTTATTAAATTAAAAATGTACGATTTAAAGGCATTAAGTGCTGCTGACCGTTCAAATCTCATTCATGATGCCTTTAGTTTGGCAAAAGCTAATCAGTTATCATTTGGAATTGCGTTAAACATGACAAAATATTTATCTTTGGAACGGCATTATGTTCCTTGGGATGTAGCTGCTATTAACTTAATTGCAATAAGCGAAAAACTATATCAACGCCCAGCACTGAAAAACCTTGAAGTAAGATTATTGAAAAAATAATAATTACAATGGTATTACAAAACATTCTTTGCACGGAATTTTTCTTCTTCTCTAAATTCATGTAATCAACGCATCATGTTTCGATACGTGAGATCAGAAATTCGGCTAACACAGTTAAGTAGTGATACAGTGACGTTAAGAATTTGCAAATAAGTTATTAAAATATTATAAGCCAAAAACCATTAAGTGGCCCCCTCATACTTCAAGCAGCGCATATTTGCAAATTCTTGTACGGTTAAAAATGCATAAAATTACTAAGTATTAGGTTGAGTACTATTTCCAATAAACAATTAAATTACAAAATTATCAGTATTAGAAACTGATGATTCGGTGATACCAAGGTTGATTTCATGGTTTTGGTTTTTATATATAAATTTATTTATTGTTGATTAAAGAATTATGTACAACGCTTATTGGGAAGTATAAAAGTAGATTTTTGGAATAATTCAATTGATAGAAACTTTTTACAACGTAAGCTTCGAGCAGTTATTCTAAAATTAGGATGTTTATATGGCTTACCAAGCATTCAAACAAAAGCATATGAATTATTTAAACGATTTTTGGATGAAAAGGTCCAACTACATCCAGATATTAGGTACACAGTTTATACCTATGGTTAGTAAAATTTTAAATGTATTTATTTATCTATTAAAATAATTGTTACTTAACTCATTATTCATTTAAAATATAAACAGGAATTTTGTTTATTTAGGAATGTCTCGTAGCAATGATAGTGAATGGATTCGAGTATGGGACTTATTCATAAATGAACAAGATCCTCAGGAAAAAGAAAATCTTATGGATGCATTGACTGCCTCAAAAGAAACAACATCATTATCTAAGTAAATTGTGCACTTGATTTTATTCATATGGAATAAATTAATATATTTTATTGTTTTCTAGACTATTGCAATATGCAAAAAATGAGAGCCATGTTCATTCCCAAGATTATTTAAGAATCTTAGCACGGATAAACCTTCATCCTTTTGGAAATCAATTCGCATGGGACTTTTTGAGGTACTCATAAATACATATCTACTATAATTACAATTTAAAACAAGGACAATTTAAAATGTTATCTAATGTAAACTTATGTCATGTTAGGAATAATTGGGAGTACTTGATTGATCGTTTCACTCCTAACAATTGGCAACTTAGAAGACTCATTCCTTTAATTTATTCTCATTTCAATACACATGAACGTATTGCAGAAGTAAATATTATTTGTTCTAAACCAACTTAAATGTTCAACATCTCGAAAGTTGTATTTTTCTTTAGAACATTAGGTTTCTGTAATTTAACATATTTATATATATTTGAATTTTTCTAGATGAACATATTTTTTGATAGATATCCAGAAGCTGTAGCTGAAAATGAGAGTATAAATTCTACACTAAAAGTTGTATTTAACAACATTAAATGGTTAGAAAATCATGAAGCTGTTATTAGTAATTGGTTGATAAATTCCATTTAATTTAAAAAAAATATCGAGCAGATTGTCAATATTTGAAATATCAATAGTTAAATTTATTTAATATTACAATGTTAATCTTTATATTGTTACTATTTGTTTCTTTCAGTGTAGTTATTGGAGTACGTGTTTGTAAAGTAAAATTGTAATATATTGAATACATTGAAATTTCGGTATTATGAAGTGTCAACAATAAAAATTAGAATATAGAGAATTTCGTTTTTTATTATGAACTTCTCATTATTTCATAGCTAATAAATTAGTAATAATAAAGGTGTGTTTGGTGTACATTAGGACCATTAAGTGTCGGGTGGGCTACTGTAACAGGTGTGTTAAATTTGAATTCAATTATTATAAAGTCATTGTATATGAAACATGATTCTGAGCGAAGACCGTCTGATACTAACCTTATTAAACAGTATTATATTTTGTTATTTTATCATTGCCATTAAAAGTATTTATTTTATTATGAAAGTGATGAGACATCAGTAATAAATTAGGTTGAATTATTTTTTATTGAAAAATAATATTTGAAAATGTCATTGTGTGAATAAAACATAATGATATATACTTATATTATATACCTACTTAAATATTATGAAGGTCTCGCGTTTAATCTGTATAAATTTAAAAAAAAAATTCTTTATTCTTGATTAAAATATCTAATTACATTCAAATTATCTGGTTACAGACGCTAGTACGCTACAGTACCATAGTAGTATGAACTACCTATCTACCTATTTATGAGAATCCTTGTTTTTAATTTTTAATTCTTAGCTATATAAAAATTGAATATTCTATAAGTTTTAAGAGGTGTAGATACATTTTGTAAAAGTTTAAAATTTAAATATTTATAAAAACAAACGTGCACTTGGATATTTAATCTTTCTCAAGTGATATTAAAATAACTTAAAAAGAATTCTGTATTCAATTTTCAAGTTTTTTTTGATCTAACGAAATTTTTTTTATCAACATTCAAGGAAAAAAGCGGATAAGTTGATGTCGCTCTACCGTACAGTAGGTTCAATAAGTGGGTCACTGTAATGAATGGTGTTAAATTTGAATTCAATGATAAAAAAACATTGTCTACGAAATACGATTATAAGTGAAGACGGTCAGCATGCAATATTACTTAGGAAATTTGATGATATTATTTTGATTAAAGTAATTTATTTGAAAAAAAAACATCAACATTTGAACTTTAAATGCTTATACAACAAAATCATGCATGTGTACTTTTTAACATGTTTCAACTGCCATTGTGACAGTATTACAGGATCCTTATATTAAACGTTCACGTTCGTTGACAAAACAGATAAAATTGGATTGACATTCATAGGAAAAAAAAACTAAAAAAATTAAAAATTAAAAATGTCTGTGAACATCTCAAAACATAGATATATTAAAATACCGATAAAAGATTTAATATTTTGAAAATTCTATTAAGTATAGGGATTGATGAAAAAACACATGGTGATCGGGAGCAGCTAGAGGGGAAGACAAGTCTACAAATTGGCGTTTGCCGAAGGACTACAATCACGGAAATGCTGCCTGCATCCTTGAAACCGGCCAGTATAGTGTTCGTTCTGTGAATATAAGTGGTTCAAAACAGAAAAATTGGCTGCAGATCGAGGTGTGCCGAGCGCGTCGGACCCGAAGATGGTGACCGGAGGAACTTTTGAAAGTGATGGTGAAACTGATCGAAGGGCAGGAAGCGTGACGGTGGCTGTTCAAAAAGGCGTGACCCGGCTTCAAGAACTTCGGCGATCATGTTATTATAGGTAGGAAGTGAAAACTCGCCTGTTAATCTTATGCTGAAATTATGAAACAATATTAAAAAGACGCAACACAACCATTTGTTGTCTACTGACTACTTTTCTCTGCAGTCCGATAAGTACGAAACATAAAAAATGTATTTTCATCAGATCACGTTTAGATACGTTAGTTTAAAAATTAGAGTGAATTGACCAATCGCAAACCTTGATGGTGAGAACATTATCTGTGTTTGTATGTGGACTTTTTAGGATATAGTTACATTTTTAGAAAGTATACAATATACCTAGAGTAAATTTAAAATGCTCATAACTCACTTAAACATTGAACTACCTATCGTAAAAAACCCAAATACAAATAAAGACAACTTGCTTGCCGTCAAGGTTTATGATAAAGTCAATTCACTCTAATTTTTAAGCTTATAGAAGTAAACGCGATCTGCTGAGCGTAAATTTGCCACGCAAATTCTGATTTTACTAACACGTTGAGCTTATTAAAGCACTAATATTTCAAAAAAAAAAAAATACAAATTTGTTGTAGGTATTATAAACATAAAAATATTTTTTCAAAAAATCGAGCAATTTGAAGTTTTTTGACGATAATTTACTAAGTTTGAGTTATTTTTTTACGTACTAGGTACCAAATTAGGCATGCAAAAACACATTTTGAAAAAAAATCCAAAAATTCGCCTGGGAGCTAAACTGCATTTATGCCAAATTTAAAGTTGTACTTTTGGATTTAAATCACGATATTATTGTATACTTACTCAGAAAAGTCAGATCTTTAATCGGTCACAAAAATTATTTGGGTTATCAATCATAATATTAATAGAAACATTTGGTATTTAATTTAAGATATTAATTTAATTTTTATATTGTATAATGTCGAATATGAGTACCTACCCATCAAATTCTATATTGTATACTATTACATATAAAAATATGTATATAAAGTGCTCAGTACATGTCTACAATAATGTATAGATACCAATATTACCAGAGGAAGGATAGAATATTATTAATACAATATTAATGAATAATGATAATATAATATGATTACAAATTATGACTCCACGCGTAAGTACTAGTACTTGTATATATATTACGCTCACATGCTTATTGTGGCAGAATTTATTATGTGTATCGAATAAACAAATGAATAACAAATATATAATATACATATCTGTGGCCGCAATAGGTGAAAGCAGAAGCGTGAAAAAAAATAATGTGTGGCTCGTGCGGTAAGGCAATTTCAATATTTTCATTTTCTCGACTAGAACGTGAATGAGTTGAGTTCTTAGTTGCGTTTTTAATTATGAATTAAAAGTATAAATTGTGTATTTCAAGACACGAAATAATACATATTGTAAAAAATGACCCATATCTAAGATAGAGTACTAAGTATACCGACGTCATAATTCTTATACCTTCTTTATAATTTATGTGTAGATAATAAAAAGAAAGACCTTTAAAAAATGACATCATACATTCCGTATTTATTATATAATACATACATAATTAATAACTTATGCTTCGTGTCCTCACAATCATAATATTATGTAGCTTCAATAAATGTATAATCGGAACATTCTAGATCGGCAACCTCCACATAATCGTACTTGAACTCCGTAGACCCAGTACAAAACTGAGGTCTGACAATTACTGAATTAGGTATACATGTATTCAGTGAATATTCTATATTATGATTATCTTATTGTTTCTGTATCTGTATCCGTTTGAAACTTAACATCATCAATTATACAATTATCCCCAGCTCTAGTTGTACTTGAAACCCGTCTTTTCATAACAGGTGAAAAGGATAATACTAAGTTCAAATCAACAAGTACCCAAATCAAATTGACTACTATGGTCATTATTCCAAATACGGCAATACCTCCACTGTTTTATTTAATTATTTTACCTTTTAAATTGTTTTAGAAATCCTTAACAATTTAAATAAGCCGATGATTCAAATTCTAAATGAGTGTTGAAGTAGGTATTTTATTGAAGGCTTTTCAAAGAACTTGCCAATTGAAATGACCATGTAATCATGTGCAGTCGCCGGTCAGCCTGTGGCATGTGGGTTGTCCAATGATAATTTGGTGTTTTAGACTTTAGACTCCTTTATATAAATCTGATCCGACCTATAATTATAGGTGTAAATAGGGGGGCTTATATTAGCCCCCTTATAATTAATATAGCCTCTCCCCCCCCCCCAAAAAAAAACTAAACCAATTTTTTAGGGTTTTTTTCATAATGTAAAAGCATTATAAGAGTATCTAGTATAAACCTAAGCTTCAGGTCTCCCCCACATTTCAAACACTATTTGCGCCTATGCCTATACCTTTAGAAGTTTAGATGTTCTAATCAATGTTGTTATGTTGATGAATTGATTATTATTTAATATTTATTTTATTAATTGATAATGTTTAGAGCTAAGATATTATTTTCTATGTACGAGAAATAACGTTTAAATAATAGGTACACACTTGTAAGTGTAATTAGTGAGCTGATAAATGATGAATTTATTACTATTTAATATTTATTTTATTTTTTGACGGCCTTTAGACGTTGTTTATCTGGATACGCGAGATAACGCATAGACAACTTTTGTCTAGTTAAGATTATTTCGTTGGTATTCCTATTAAATAAAATACGGACAATAATCTTGGAATTAAATATAGGCTACCTATTTGTATTTTTAAAATAATATTCTCGACTGCAGCATAATAAGCATTATTGGCATTACGCATATGCGTACTCGATAACGTAAAGATAATAAATTAACGTTTTCGATACTGCAGTGGTTTCGATTGGGCAACTATTAAATTATGATTAAAACAGAAAAGATTATTTAATTTCAAAAACAATATACTCAATACTATAGGTAATAGGTATAATATAATATAATATTAGACCATCACATTGATAAAAGTAATTAAAAACATAGTGAATAATGTAAATACTAATTAAGTTCAACATTTCATAATTCGGTTACCACTCTATTTAATTTTACTCATGTGTGAATCACCTGCATTTTGTATTTAGTGGGCGCGAATCGCCACTTATTACTGTATTTACTATTATAATATTATTCTATTATAGAATAACGGTAGCTGATCAGCCTGGGGCCGGTGCACCACAAATAGTGAGTTTTTATTAATTGTTATTTCTTTGATACATTGTTGAATCAGAAGGACGACATGTCGACATATTATTTTTATACTACAATATTTTGAACTAGCTTACAGCTCAAAAAGCTGAATATTTTTATTCTGTTGGACCAGAAGAGCTGTATATTATCATTATTCATTACTATTCTATTAAATATTGTTGTGGATTTTTCTATACTGTATAATGTGTTAGTTACATTCATCTTATTATACCGCATCTCATATTATCACAAACCGTGTTACCATTTTATTCACGGTTTATATAAGCACGCATACACCCTTAAGGATACATGTGCGTATTCCTTGGGGGGGGGGGGGGATATTGATACACCCCATATCTACGAACATAAAAGTAAATTGGGCCTCAATCGAGAATAGGTACCTAATACTGAGGTAATAACAATAAACTTGTATTAGTGGTATTATAAACATGAATTGCCCAAGTATTGATTTCAAATAAACATATAGATTTTATTTTTTAGATACATAAATATATAATACCTAATAGGCATAGACGTATAGTTTGGTATATTTATCATATATATTATTGTTGACTGTAGGGTGTATGAAATTGTAATTTTAACTTTCTCAGTTCAGATGAAGGCATAATGTATTAATGTATACACAGGATAGCAAATTAACACAAAAACAAACATAAATATGTCACTATACAGAAATTGTTTAGGTAGTTGTAAACCAATCTAGTCATATTATTGAAGTTTATTATCAACATAATTTTGCGACACTTATTGCTGGATATAATTAAAAAATAAACAATGTCGTATGGTTTAAGATTTTATTTTAAAATACATGTTAACAGGTAGAGTCACTGTTCACGTAATATATAATATTCGACATCTTGAAGAACAATAATATAGCTAATTTTATCAGAAAAACATGATACCGGTAATAAAATGGATGGTTGTACTTGTTTTGATAGTCGTCACAGTGACAACAGTCACACCAATTATGATTAATCATACAACAGACTTGGAAAGTATTCCAGAAGACGAAAAGCTCACAGAAATAACATCAGAAAAACCTTTAATATCTCTTAACGATTCGGTGAGTGTTTAAAATTATGTATAGAAATACTATATTATGGACTGAGAAGATGGGAAAACGAATGGTGATTTTTGTTAGTCATATTACTGCCATGGTACCTATTATTAACATTTGTTAATTAAGATCGCTAAAAAGGCGGTGACCGAAAAAGAAATCTGATCAAAGCACTTATATACAGGGTGATCCATTTAAGAGGGTAGACAAATAATCTCAAAAAGTATAAACTTTTTTTGAATTTTTTTTTAAAAAACTTTTAGATTTATTCTTTTCTAAAAGTGTATAATATTTTAATTTCTTTCACCCTTATATTTATTAGTGAAACCACTGTCAACTTTTGATTTTGAAATGGGAACATATGATAAAAAGGACAGAAATTAATAAAACCATTTTACTTATGAATATTAGCATTTAAACTGTAATTTTTCGTTATTTTGTTTGCGAGATACAGCTCCTAAAAGTTTGGTGGTTTAATAAGGAGGTGTTGATTATACTATTTATTCATTTGTACAAACCGGGAGCTATGAGCAGTGGCGCCGAACACGGTATAAAGGGGTGGGTCGTGACTCGTGGGTGGGTAGGTGGTGCCATACTACCGTTAGGTGTCACCTATGCAATACAAAAATAGTAATACTTAATAGTATATTAACATTGTGTCATTGTATATATTAAAATGGTATAGCACTATAGCTAATAAAGTAATTAATAGTGGTATAGCCATAAATTAAGATATCTTGTAAACAGTTAGTATAAGTCTGTATTCTATTAGTAATACAATAAGCAAATAAGCTATAATATAAATAAATAAATGGTCATGCAACTATGCAAGACTGTCTCGGTGACGTGTTGTGCATTAGCAGTTTTATCTTTCTATTATAATATATAATATTAAATTATAATATATAATATATAACTATTAATTATATAAGTGAAATAGCCTATACGTGATGAATTCGGTACAGTTAAACCCATGGTAACAATAAATAAGTGATAACTATTGTACTTTGAACAGAAATCCTCTCCTAATCCAATCCTAATCCTATCCTAGATTAGCCTATCGACTAATAAGACATACCGAATTAGAACGAATGATTAGTAGAAAACTGGTTTGTCAACTTATGACCTTTTTGTTTTATGTTCCCATTTAAAAATCAAAAGTTGGTAGTGGTTTCACCAGTAAATATAAGAGTGAACATAATTAAAATATTATACAGTTTTAGAAAAGCATAAATCGAAATGTTTATAAAAAAGTTTATAGGATCAGCCTGTACTATACAGCTTGTTCCAAACGGCGTTGCCTATGCTAAAGATTTGTTTTTTTATAAATTTGTTAAAAAAAATTCTATATGCAATATTTCTATTAATCATAATAGTAATATTTTGTATAGGTATAACTATGTTTCCCTCGGCCACTGCTAGACAGCTAAGACTTATTTTCCTATTTTTCTATGATCAAAGAAACTAAGGAGCAAAATCATTAAAATTTCGGAAGGGTTGACATTTTAAACACCAATGTGAGTGGGGGGAGGGGGGAGACTTTGATCCCATACGACTAAAAAACACTATATTAATTTATGATTTTATTCAATTTTCAACATTCAAGTGCTCCAGAGTTCAGAATTGCATGCGGGTATATGAATTATTGTAGAATGTATGCTGTCGGAAATTAATAAATAATGGTAATTTCTTATTTACACATCGTATGCGTGGTATACGTATAGTGGTAAGCTTGAAAGTTGAATTGGTAACATTTATTAGTAAATATAATATACCTAATAAATATTATATTTTGTATTTGAGCTTCTATAAACTGTGAGTTACAAAAAAAAAATGGTTATAAATCAAATAATTATTATAAGGATAAAAATTAAACTGCAGAAAACCTATTATTTGTCTTAAGTAATTTATTTTTTAGAGTATAATGGCCGCTAAACCGTGGGAATTCACACATCGTTTATCCCCATACATTCATCCGCAGCAGTACTTCATTAATCTATATCCACATATTAAACAAGGTTCATTTGTTGGATCTGTTAATATAACAATACTATTGGACACTGCTCAAAGTTACATTAAGCTACATTCAAAAGGATTGAATATCACAGAAACTAAACTCAATTCTAGTTCTATAACAGCGTTTTTATATCCAGAACATGACTTTTTGGTTGTGGTACCTAATAAAGAACTAAGTGCTGGGGAATACAATTTACAAGTATCATTTGAAGGTATTTTATACGACCGATTGGTTGGTTTTTATGGACGTGGTTATACAGATTCAAAGAGCCATGAACAACATTATATGGCTACTTCAAAGTTTGAACCGACTTACGCTCGGTTAGCGTTTCCATGTTTTGATGAGCCTCAAATGAAATCAAAATTTAAAATTAGTTTAACTCGACCATCTGGTAATAACTACATAGCATTATCAAATATGAACCAAGAGGTGATTATGAAAAATGACTGAGTTTTAATTTTAAGATTGCAATGTTAAAAAATAAATTTTGTTTCAGTCTGAAGAGATCAATGTCCCTGCGAATGGATTAACTACAGTCCATTTTGCTAACACTGTCCCAATGTCTACATATCTGGCTTGTTTCATTGTATGCGATTTTCAATCACTTGAACCTGTTATAACAAATCAAGGGTTTCCGTTAACGGTTTATGCCAAGAGTGGTGAAACCGAAAATATGAAATATGCTCAACATGTAGGCGTGAAGGCAATGAATTATTTCGTCGATTATTTTGGCATTCAATACCCATTACCGAAATTAGGTAGGTATTTAAATTCCAACTACATTTATCATATCAAGATTATAAATAATGTCTGTGTATTATAATATATACAATTATTTAATACTTAATTGAACTGTTTAGATCTGATACCTATCCCAGATTTTATTTCTGGAGCAATGGAAAATTGGGGTCTCGTGACATTTCGTGAAGAGAGAGTTTTGTTTAATGAAAGTGTTAATTCTATTAATGACCAAGAAGTAACCGCTTTTGTTGTATCTCATGAATTGGCTCATATGTGGTTTGGAAATCTTGGTATCTATATCAATTTAAAAATTAATAACTTTATAAATTCATAATTAGTTATCATTAAACTTATTTGTTAAGTGCCTATATTCAAAGTTCTACAATTAATATATATAATTATACAACTTATTGCATTTTTTCAGTTACTATGAAATGGTGGAACGACTTATGGCTAAACGAAGGGTTTGCGACTTACATGAAATATAAAGCTTCGCAAGTTGTCCACCCCGATTGGGATATTGTATGTACCTGTAATATTTGTTATTTTGTAAGCCATTATTCTTTGTTATTTTATATTATTTTATAAGGACACAATATCTCTAATTGATTGTCTTCAATTGTCGCAATATTATGATAGTAATCAAAATAGCTCTCATGCTATAGTGCAAGATGTTTCTCATCCAGATCAAATACCTGAAATGTTTGATGTTATATCATATCGTAAAGTAAGTTTATTTAGTCCCAATCTATTATATTTTTCTACAATAACAGTTTGATTCTTAGGGTTCTTCTGTATTACGAATGTTAGAAGGAGTATTGGGTGAAGAAGTATTCAGAATTGGTGTGAGCGCATATTTAAAACGTTTTGCATTTAAAAATGCTGAAACTGATGATTTATGGACAGAATTACAAACAGCGAATCAAAATACAGTAGACGTTAAAAAGGTGAAAAAATGACCTTTTAGTTAGTATTATACATTTTTAATATTTTACATAATAGAAATCTTGTTATAAATATTTTAATAAAAATAGCTTATGGATACATGGATACGTCAAGCAGGGTTCCCAGTAGTATCCGCTATACGAAATGGAACAAAACTTACTTTAAAGCAGCAAAGATTTTTTTCCAGCTCAAATAATAACTCTACAGTTGTTTCATCTCCATATAATTACAAATGGGAAATACCAATCACTTATACCACTTCAAACAATAATACTGTGCATAAGTTTTGGTTAACCAAAGACGAGGATTCAAGTAAATATTATGGTTTGTTGAATAGTTAAATTGATATTAATTATAATATTTATTTAAAAGTTACAATTGACATACCCGATGCTGAATGGATAAAACTAAATCATAGACAAATTGGATATTACATCATAAACTATTCAGAAAGTGATTGGGGTTTACTTGGTAATTTATTAGAAAAAAATGTTGATGTAAGTGTTTGAATAATATTTTTCAATCATATTATTAAATTAAAAATGTACGATTTAAAGGCATTAAGTGCTGCTGACCGTTCAAATCTCATTTATGATGCTTTTAGTTTGGCAAAAGCTAATCAGTTATCATTTGGCATTGCGTTAAACATGACAAAATATTTATCTTTGGAACATCATTTTGTTCCTTGGAAAGTGGCTGCTGCTAACTTAAATATATTAAACGAACATTTATACCAACGCCCAGCACAAAAAAACCTTGAAGTAAGATTATTGAAAAAGTAGTAATTAATATGATATTCTAAAACATTATTTGTAGTGGATTTTTTGCTACACTAAATTCATGAAATCAGCACATCATATTTGAATACGTGAGATCAGAAACTCGTCTAACACAGAAAAGTTATCAGTCAAAGTTAAAATTGCTGATACCATGAATTAAGTAGACATTTTTGTCATATTAATGGTTTTAGATTTTTGTTTTATGTTTAGAAGCAGGGCTTAAAACCGTTCCCAATAAATTCGGTAATCGGCTTCTTTAAAAAGCTTAAAATAATGGCTATCTTAAAAAATCAAATTTGTGAAGGCCAAAAATTTGTTTCTCCAAGTTTGATGAATGCTTGCCAGATATATACTTGGTACATCCCACTATATTACTCCTTCAATTACTTCTGTTGTTACTTAATATCATAAGTAAAAAATATTTGAAGAACAGAGTACTTACTTCATTTTACATTTCTATGTATAATAGACTTTATAGAGTTATTATTAAAATAACTCTATTTAAACAATTTAAACATTAACCATAAAGTTATGACCAATGACCAAAGTGTAAATTGTGACAGTGTGACAAGATAGTCAAGATATGATAGATAACTACGTAAATCTCCGGCAATATTCTTCATTCAAATATCGTAAATACCCCGGTAAATACTAAGTACTTAGTAGAATTTATAAGCCCCCGTTCCACCACCTATTTCAGTATTTCGTAATAGAAATCAGCGGGTTACAACTACAACGACGTTTATGAGGGTATTTATAATATTATATAGATTTATACGATATTCACAACAGACAGGGATACTCGACGACAATTAATTGAGGGAAATAATTTAAAAATAGCTGGAAAATTATATTTAACTATATTATATAATCATGACAAAATATTTATTAATTATTATTTTTAAATATATTTTCAATTTTGTGTTGTATATTATTCAATCATTAAATACCACGTAAAAACCATTAATTATTTTTGTCGGGAATAGGTTTGGTTACAAAACAGTGTTTGAAAATACGAAGTAACCGCTGTCCGCTTTGGTGTTAATCTTTAGATATTTACCTTGTTTACCGATAACCAATAATGTTTTCAGCATTCCAAAACTAAAAGTGGTTATCGGTTTTTGGTTCTAAAATGATCGGTTTTTTACCAGTTTTCGTGACAAATCGGTTACCGGTTTTAAGCCCGGTTAAAAAGCTTATAACATTTGATTTCCAAATCAAAAAGATTACAAATTTAATAATCAAGGTTCCTTTAAAGTTTTTTTGCAGTTCTAAAAATTGATTGAAAATGTATTGTAAAAATGTTTGTTTATATAAGCTCATAAAGTTGAAATTTTTACAAATTCATCAAAAACTCCAATTTTTTCAATGTGTGTAAAGTTGGCCCCCGACTTTTTTTGATCAATTCGAAAAGTATGTCAATATTTTACAAATTGATTTCCAGAATTTGCATATAAGTCATTGAAATATTATAATCTTAAAACCATTACGTGGCCCCTCGCACTTCGCTCATCATACATTACATGGTTTAAAATGCATAAAATTACTAAGTATACCTATTAAGTTGAGAACCATTTTTAATACACAATCAAATTATTAAAACATTTTTTCTTATTCAAGCTATTTATATTTTATTCCTTAAATGATATCTAGACCACGAGCAACATATCACCAATACAATTCTACGGTACTGACTTATAAGTTGACATGTTTTATAAGAATATATGTACATTTAATTTATTGATCCACTGTTCGTCTATTCCTCATAAATTGATTGTGCAATTGTTGTACCTGATTTGATTTATGTAAGAGTAGGAACGTGATTATAACACTTTAATTTCAATCTCCTGATATTTATAGTAATTTTTAATTTTATAAATTGTTTTTCCGATTTCCCACACTGATATCAGTATTAAACTCTTCGGAAATTGATCTCATAATGTATTTAGTGATAACATGGCTGATTTCATAAATTTTGACTTCACATATAAAAGTGTATTTATTGATTGCTAAAGAAATATGTACAACATTTATTGGGGAATATAAAAGAAGATTTTTGGAATGATTCAAATGATAGAAGCTTCTTACAACGTAAGCTTCGAGCAACTATTTTTCAATTAGGATGTTTATATGGTTTACCAAGCATTCAAACAAAAGCATATGAATTATTCAAACAATTTTTGGATGAAAAGGTCCAACTACATCCAGATATTAGGTACACAGTTTATACCTATGGTTAGTAAATTTTAAATGTATTTATTTATCTATTAAAAAAATTAGTACTAAATTCATTATTTATTTATTTAAAATATAAACAGGAATTTTGTTTAATTAGGAATGTCGCGTAGCAATGAGAGTGACTGGAATAGATTGTGGGACTTATTTATAAATGAACAAGATCCTCAGAAAAAAGAAATACTTAAGGGTGCATTGACATCGTCAAAAGAAACATCATTATTAACTAGGTATATTGTGCACTTGATTTTATTCATATCATGAAATAAAATATATTTTATATTTTTCTAGATTATTGCAATATGCAAAAAACGAGAGCCATGTTAATTCCCAAGATTATTTAGAAATCATATTACAGATAAACCATAATCCTATTGGAAATCAATTAGCATGGGACTTTTTGAGGTACTCATAAATATCTATTATAATTACAATTGAAAACAAGATGTACAGGACTTTTTAAAATGTTATCTTATTTTAACTTATGTTATATTAGGAATAATTGGGAGTACTTGATTGATCGTTTCCCTCCAAATGGTTGGCAACTTAGAAGTCTCACTTCTTCAGTTTATTCTCGTTTCAATACACATGAACGTATTGCAGAAGTAAATAATATTTGTTCTAAACCAATTAAAATGTCGATTGATAACAACATCTCGAATATAATACTTTTCTTCAAAATATCAATAGGTTTAACATACTTAATATTTATACACATTTGTATTTTTCTAGATGAACATATTTTTTGATAGATATCCAAAAGCTGTCCCTGCAAATGAGAGCAAAAATTCTATTCTAGAAGTTGTATTTGAAAACATTAAATGGTTAGAAAATTACGAACCTGTTATTAGTAATTGGTTGAGAAATTCCATCTAATATTCTAATAAAACTTGTTCGAGTAAATTGTCAACATTTGAAATATTCTTAGTTTCATCTTTCAAATATTTAATATTAATAATAATGTTAATCTTTATCTTGTTACTATTTGTTTATTCAATGTAGTTATTAATATTGCGTGTTCTAAAATAAAAATTGTAATATATTAAAATACAGTAAAATACAGTGAAATTTCGGTATTATAAAGAGTCAACATGGTAAACAATTTTTAACTCAAAAAAATTTGCAAATTTTGCAAATTTTTATTTATTTTGTCAACATTTGAAATTCAGAAGAACATAAATAAATATTGTGTGTTTACGCTCAAATTTTTTTTCTCCAGTAACAACAACTTATGAGGAACCTTTTATTACATTTTCGTTTTTTGACAGAGCAGAAATTTACAGAGTCAAAATATTTGGAAAATGTTATGGTGTAAAGAAAATGATATTATATATATATATTCAATGAAAGCTTCATGTATGTACAATGTACATAGTCATTTGTTTCAGAGTTACATCAAAAATCAAAATCAATTTTGTCAAAAACCGATTTTTTTTTAAATTTCCGTTTTTCTTAATTTTTGGTTTTGCTATTTCCGGCGCTTTTGAAAATTTTGACCTCCTCGATGTACTATCTAGTAGGAAATTTCCATCAGAAAAGATACTGAAGTGGAAAATCAAAGCATTATTTCGACTACGTATCGTGTACACAGTAGAGGTGTGGGTGGGCTGATAATTTACAGCCCGGTCCGGCCCGGTAAAATTTTTAGAAAGCCCGTGTCTATAATTTATATTCGATAGTATAATATGTTTTTTTTTTTGTTTATAATTTTGGTCCTACTAAAATTTCTAATTTTTTATAGAAGCTTGGCCCGGCTCGGATTTGATTTAAGAAAAGTCCAGCCTGGCCAGTAACTTTTGTCTTAATAGAGGTCTGGCCCGTCTTACATTGTCTTTGGAATTCGGCCAAAGCCTGCCCGTACTGATCTGGGTAAGTCCGGCCCTTGCAGGTCTACAGTACGCAGACACACATAAAAAATTTAAAAAAAAAACACACGTCATTGTAAAATCAATATATTCATCGCTCCTCTTAGAATCTGGTATTGTCCGAGTTGCGGTCGCAATAGACGAATTGCGGTTTTAATAATATTGAAGCTAAAATTAACGTCTTAATTGCGGTCAGTATCCAGTTATCGATTATCCGATGCTCTTATCCAATTTTTACGTCAATAATTTCACGATCTAACGGCGAAGCAGTATTTAGTACCTATATCAGTATCCTTTTTTAGCAAAATTTTGTAATTTATTATTTTCACGTATTATTACACCAATTATTATGTTACGAGGCGCACGCTTTATCCACAATGTTATCGTACATCAACGTAAGTCAACGTTATATCGTTTAGTCTATTGCAAGACGTTTTTGTATCAACACGTTAAAATGCCACAACTATCTGTAATGTATAGTGAAAAGGGGAAAATTTTGCTTGTATTAAATAATTTTAAATTTAGAGAGTACCTACCGTCTTCTTAAGACAGGAGAAATGTCTTGGAGTTGCACTAATAAAAATTGTGAAATGTGTATCATACAAATATGAGTAACTAACACAACTAACTAACTATAAATTTGTATTTCGACGTAACGTATTTTGATCGTTTAATTTTTGTATTTAGCATAATAATATGTAACTTTGTCAATATTTAAAACATAAAAATTATTAATCATATTTTTTTACCGCAACTAGAATTTTTACTTATTTTGATATTTTACCTGTTTTGATCCCGACCACAACTCGGATTTTTTTTTTACCTGTTATAATCTCGACCGCAACTCGGTGTCAACCTAGAATCTAAAAGCGGACAAGAGGGTACTGGTATGCTGTACAATGGTTGTCGATAAAGCTGAAATTTTTTACTTCATTGTTTAAAAACTTTCATGAAATTATCATAAACATTTTTCTAAACTGAAAATTAAAAAAAAAATGTTATGACTTTATGAGGTACCTATATTTAACAATATATTTATTTTGAATTAATTTTTTTTTTTTAAATTAGAAACTATTTGTTCATTAAATTTAAAACACTTACCGACAATATATTATTACAACAATGTAGTCTGCTTATTAATTATTATCAATATCGTTTTAAGTACCATAGTTTATGCTATTATTACTATAAATACGTAACGTTAAGATTTTTTCATTTTTAATATAGTAAATGTAGAATCTGTAAATTAATTTTTTTACAAAAAGCACAAATGATGTTTGGATTTATAGAAATATTAGAATACAAAATTATAAAATTAATAATATTTCGAACATGGGTCTTGTGGGAAGTGACCTTCCGCTGATGAAACTTCTTAACATGTAAAAGTGAGGGTTATTCAATGGGTAGATCACGACACCACGTTCGTTGTAGTCGCCTTCTGGGGCCACCAGAAATAGTGGGAACAGATAGTTCTGTGATCAGGGGGGTGCGGTGGTCGAGGAGATTAGAATGCATGCGCGTGTAGCACCAACGTTTTTAACTGTTTGGATAGATACATCTGTGTGGAGTGTATCATTTGAGACGAAGTGTGAGGCTTTGGTTATTCGACGGAGGCATTTGGATTTCAATTTTGAAGATTTTGCTAATATTGGTGGGTTTGGCAGCTCTCCATAGCTGCATAATGCCATAGGTCCATATTGGATCGAGGAGTAGTTTGTACAGGAAAAGTTAATTTTTGAGATTTATGTGCTTAGAACGCACTTTTAATGTTATTGTTCAATACGCCGAAATTGGAACCGTGGCTACGGCCTACGTATATCTCTATCGGTATTCATGTAAGTACATAGCTCTTGAACAAAAAGAAAAGATTTAAAAATTTAAAAAAGTTGAAAATTTTTGCATATTATGAACATTTTCAAGCTAACAGCTCTAGTTGTCGAGAAAATCGTTGTAATAGATATGTTATATTTGAATTCAATGATAAATCATTTCATACGAAAAACGATTCTAAGCGGAGTCGTTGGGTCATTGTAGCATACTAGCATAGATACTGGTATAAACAATCAAATTTAATAGGTAGTTATAAAAAATTATATTCAATGGGTAGAACTTCTTAGGAAACTTCAATTAAAATTCATAAGGTTAGCCATGAAAAGAAGAATTTTTATGAATTTCTAACTGGAAAAAAATTTGAAAAAATTCTTACAGCTATAAATAGTACAATAATAGTCAAAATAGTTTTAAAATGTTATGTACGGAGCCCCCCCCCATTACGAAATGAGTCAGCAACACATTGAACATGTAACATGTTTAGTGGGTAGTAGCTGTACGGACTTAAAAATATTATCAATTATCATAGTTCGTGTACGCGGCTTATTCTTCAAGCTCTCTCCGGCCCCCGCTAAACCGTCGATAACTTTGCATGTTACGAATGACTTACGATTGAAACTGTCGGGCGGTAGTTTCACTGAGTCGGGGACCGTCCGACCGTCGTCCAAATCCAAATAACAAAATAAAATTTCTAACGAATTAACTATCCTCAGGTTAAGCATTTTTATTGGCCTTCAACAAAGGAAACGATACATTTTTCAATTCACATTTAAATAGGTATTTACAGTACTTCTATACATTTTTATTTTTAATTCATTATTATTCACAAGTAGATGTTTTGTCTTAAGTATCTTATTTAAGATAAATCGTGGTGGCGACGCAGTTTCGAAGTCTCCTCTGACGTGCCGCCCCTATGACATCATAGAACCGTTCATAACTTTTAAGAAATATTTATGAACCATGATATAAATAAATAAATATATAAATGATAATAAATATAAAATATATACATGCAGATTGCAGATGTGTGGATCAACACGATCGGCGTTACCCACGTTCACCGCAGAAACTACGGAAACTATTCAAAAAAATCTGTATCAGTGATAATACATAATAATGTAATCACTAATCATTGTAAAGAGATAACACTGCAATTTTCAATTTTTTTCATTTTCCAGTTTGCACTTTTGCAGTATTTCGTAGCGCACACTCAGATTCACAGTCGCTTACCATTTTTCCATTTCTTAATTGCATTACTTCCGTAGCTCCGTATTAAATTGTATTTTCTTTAGGACTTAGGTATTCCGATAAACTCCAGTACCTATTTATCTTTGGTGATTAACTCGCTAAAATATTGAACGTTTGGTCGTGATCGACATAAACCGTCAACACGTTATAAGTAGAATACCGCGATATACTTGTATCAGTATTTTGTTTTTCAGTCGATCGTTATACCTGATATTGTTAATTGTTATTTAAAAACGACAAGACGTTTGCATTTTAAGCGAAAGAATGTATTCTAAATTAATTTGGTTATAAAAAATGTGGTCATAGTATACTCTATGCCATAGAGTCTGTGGTGTATTGTATGTGTTATCATTGTTGGTGATATGTAAATAAATGTTCTTAGCCATGCTTCGATAATCAGACCATAAAAACAATAACATTTATACCTATAAATATGCATCGATTTCAAAAAGATTTTAGTGCTATAATTTTGGATGAAATAGCACTTGAAGGTTTAGATGGAATTACTATTGAAGGTAAAATCACTTACTGAACAAGACTTTCATTTGATTGACTTTTCTAATGTCTATTCTGTTTCATAGCCTTGTGCAAGAGATTATCAAACAATTGTAATTGGCCCTTAAAGCCGATTGACGATTCAATTAAAAAGATAATTTGGTCGTTTGTCATTTGTCTGAAGAATGTAGACTTTTATAAACTTGTTAAACCTAGGGATCCCTTGATAATATTTAACCGATTTGAATATATTCATAGTGAATTTGGTTCAATTTATGAGCCGGTATGTATTTTAGTAGTTTTAATACTAGAACCTTAATGTCTTATTTAAATTGATCTTTAGGACAATATACCACAAGACATTTACCCAAATTATCCTGTTGAAGATGGTGCAATTATGGGATCATGTGAAGAATATTTTACAAGACTCAATCTGGCATCCTTCCCAAGGAAAATATCAGCCGAAGAAGCGGAAAAAAGGTTTGCACATTATTAAATAACATTCAACTAGGAAAAATTATCAACAGCTAGTAATAACTTTTCAGATGGGGCAGATGTTTAGTCATAGTCGCCAACCAGGAAGTACGCACAAAAGCTTTAATTCCTGAAGACAAACAGTATACCTTAAACATATCACTTCGTTATTATTTAGTATTAGAGAGAATTGGCCGTTCACGTTATTTAGGAGAAGCATCCTTCGGTACTCATTCTTTAAGAGCTATTTTTCCAGATTCTAAAGCATTGTCTTATATAAGAAACCGATTAACTGATGATGGTTTGATAAAAAATCAGGTAACTTATGATCCATCACATTAATTTTAATATTATTGTTTTTATACTTCCATTTATATTTTATTTAAGGCACTTGCTTTTTCTGGAAGCAGCACACAAGTGGCTAATCGTATTGTCATTTCAAGCTTAAATCGATTTTTTGTTAAACGACAATCTATGATTGATGTAATGGTTTCAAGAATTGTAGACTTTTTGAAATCACAACCCAATTCATTAGCTTCATATGATCAAGTAAAAGCTGAATGCAATATTAGTTTATCAAAAACATTTAAGCAACCTCAGATTAAAAAAATATGTGATACCAACTTAGTAAGACAAATATAACCATCTAAATGTGTATCAAAAATTGTAATTCAATTGTGAAAAACTATTATTTCAGATGCTCAAGTATCGGGAGTTATATCCAAATGCTCCTGAAAGTGAATATTCATGTAAGAAAGAACCTAAAAATGAAAAGATCATAAGATGTATAAAGTTAAAAAAAAGTGATGAAATAGAAAATCCTGACAAAGAACATGAAAACAAAACTGTTGTTGAAGGTAGCTTTAAAAAAGTATAATATAACTGTTCATGTATAAAAACACATAATATTTTTTTTCATTTTAAGGTCGAGAATTTAAACAAGATTGTACATTTGAACGCCAGATTCTCAGATGGATTGAAAAACATGGTGATTTAGGTGTAACACTTTCTGACATATCTCGTGCTTTCAGGTTTACTACTGATGGTAATTTAGAAGGGGTTTTAAAAAAGCTTACAAATTTGAACTATTTAACTAAGAGTTATTGTGATCGAGGTAGAACAAAAGTTTTCAGGTAATAATTGAGTGAATTTTGTAAAATAAACTATATTAAGTTAAACTAATAAAATATAAATTATTTTTTTTAGTTACATTGCTAATAGTTATAAATCAGTATACGAAAATGATAATATTGAAATAGAAAATTTGCTTGTAATGAAAAATCAAGAACCAAAATCAGAAAACAATGGGATAAATGACCGTTTGATCAATACATCTGTAGATAACACAAATAATATATCTAATAAAACAGCACTCGAACAAACTTCAATAAAAATTGAGTATTGTGATGAGTCCAGTCAGAATTTATATAGTTGTAATAATTTTCAGACAGACAATGATGTAACTTCAAACAATACATTAATTACCATTTCAGATCAAGTATGAATATTACTCATAACTTTATTTACATATTTTAAATAATCTATTTAAAAAATGACACAATTTTTTTATGTTTATTTAAAATAATTATTATTGAAAGATTAAAATAATATAAATGTATACAAATTAATAACAAAATGTTAGTAGAATTGTGTATAAATTAAATCGTATGTTATTTTTTAAATACTGTAATTTATGATAATATTAAGAAAAAAGTCATTTTTTTAAATTTAAATGAACAATTAAGAATCATAGGCATCATGTTATATTATTTCTAAATATATTAATGAACTTGGTTATTTTTAAGCAGGATGAAAGTACTAAACAAAGTGACATAGAACAAGCGATTACACGAATAATGGAACACGGGTATTGTAAAACATTGTATGAAAGGTCTAAGTAAGCAAAAAAACATAAATATATATTGTTACATTTTACAATCTAAATTAAATAATGTACTATACTAATTATTTTTTACTTTTAGTCAAACTGTGAGTTTGACTGATAGGTTTTTCTTTCGAGAACAAATCATATTCAATATGTTGTCTACAGAAAGTATAATAAGCTTGCTTAACCTAAAAAAAGTAAATACCATATAAACCAATTATGTTATAATATTAGAAATTGTAAAAAAATTTGGTTAATTCAGATAATGATAGTTATAAATTAAATTCCTTTTTTTAGAATATTATAGAAACCGAAAAAGAAAAACCAAAGTTTATTGGAACTCTAGATATTAAAACATTAATTAAAATCATTGGTCATTTTGAAAAGCTAGGAAAACTAAAAACTGTTCAATATCGGGTTACATATGACACAAAAACTGTGAATCAATCATTTGTGGCAAATCCTGATGTTGATTTTAGTAAGTATAGTAATTTAATTATTATTTATTTGTTCAAGTAAAGAATACTATTTAAATATTAACAAATATTACTTTATAAAATATTTATGATATTAAAATAGGTAGAGATATCGTTATAGGTTTATAGGTAGCTCACTTATTTTTATTATATTCCCATAGAATTGGGCCTCCTGAATACAATAAAAAAATGGGGCATAAAAAAAATGTTTTGTTTGAGTCCGATTTTTTTGTAACATCTTTAAACAATCAAGAATCATTTGGTGGTGACAGACATGCTAAAATTGGTTATTTTTTTTAAATTTCTTACAACCCCCCAAGCCGGTTTACCCTACTTTTTATTGTATTCAGGAGGCCTACTTCTATAGACAATAAAAAAATCAAGTGAACTAAAATTGGTAAGGTCCAGATCTATTACAAGTTACAACCACAGGATAAATGATTCTGTGTTACAACTACTATAAAGTTGCTTATCAATACTACAAACAATTTCATAACAAATAATGACCACATAGAAATCCATTAGAGGAACTTAATTGATTAAGTTACTAACTTAATCAAAATTTTTAATTTCTAAAATAATTAATATATTTTTTTTTTTTCATATTTCGTGGGTTTATTGGCAAAAAAACAAAACTGAATAAACATTAAATTAACAAAGTAACGAGAACTAGAGTAGATAGATTTACAATAAACTAATAAATTTAACAATAACAAAGATAATTATACTAAGAGCTCATAATATATTTAAAGGCGAACATTGGTCTTAGACAGCCAATCCATTGCTTCGTCATTACCCTTGTGAAGTCCCTCAATTCCTCCCTTGTATCTGGTTTGAGGACATTCACCGTGTGTTTGATGGATTGTATTTGCCCGCAGTCGCATAAGGGAGAGTTATTTATCTTCCATTTATGTAGAAAGTAGTTACAATTACCCTGCTCCGTTCGTATCCTGTTTAGGTCGGTCCTTAAGGCTCTCAGGCAGTCAAATCCTGGGACTCTTTGAGTTGGGTTGCTTATCAGGTGTCTATTTTTTGCATTACCCTTTTCCAGTATTTTTTCCACATATCCTCCATGCTATCAAAACTGTTTTCTGTATAATTATATAATTATTGCATACACTATAGTGGGCTATGTACTATTATTTAAATATTTTTTCTATTAATATAATTATTCTAATTAGTTTTTATTTTTAATCATTTAGCAAACCCAGAAGTAATTTCATACATGAATAGTTTCTTGAATAGATTTAACAACACAATGAAAGCATCTAGAGCTGACAAAAAATGGAACTTAATAGTATACAAATCGCCAGAGCCAAAAACTGTATGTTGTATAACTTATGGTTTTCCAATTAACAAAGTATTTAAAGATAAAGTATTTTAATTTTAGAATATATCAGAGCTTAAACTTCCGAGGTTTATGAAAATGAGATCATTGCACGAGTATCTGTATTATTTAGTGTATGATCATCCTGGAGAAAGTTTATTAAATACTTGTAATGAGACTGAGGCAACTGTCTCAAGTTATCGAAACGATATAATTCACGGAGAAAATGCTGAACTACCAAAAGTTTACTTTCCCTCTGTCGGTTGGAAAATGTTTGTGGCACCGTTACCAAAATATCCAAGTAAGAATTAAAAAATTTTATTTTAAATTTAAATCTATAATTTTCTATTTAATTAAAATGCTTGTTTCTTAACTTTAAATTAATTAATTTAAAACACATAATGTTGATATAAAATAATTTATTTTGGTAATGTTCCTTCATTTTATTTTTAATATTTTAATATGATTCTAATTTTAATTTATACCACATTACTAACAAATGCATTTTGTTTGAAAATTAATTATTAATTGTGCTGTGTTTAAACATTTAAAAGAGAACATTCAATTTTTGTTATCAACTGTAATGTTTTTTTCTAAAAAAAAAAGAAAAAACATCATTATAATGCTCTTCATTAAATGTTTTAGAATATCCTCATGGTTGGTTTTTTGTGAGTGACATTATTCATCACATGCCACTAGATCTGATGTTAAAAATTGTAAATTTTAACAAATCTAAGGTAAATCTAGATAAACTTGTCACATATGCCACACACCCTGTGTTCAAATACTTACCCCTGATGACACTTTCGTCTGAAGTACGTAGTACGTTATCTCAAGGATTAAAAAAGTAATTTTTATTAATAAAATACAATGTTCAAGGAATAAATTTGTCCTTTAAAATTGCAGACATATTCAGCATACCTTGAATGTATTACGCTTACTTTGCACAATTGGCTTAATACAGTTTGGTCAGAAAATATACAAAGATACTGAATTGGTAAATAAATTAAAATAATGTTAAAAAATAAATACAAGTTTTCAGGACCAAATTTTTAATATTTTCGGTATGAATTTAGATCTATGCATACTTGAATAGACGAGCCAGTTTGTTGAATACTGTGAAAAGTAGTCCCAGCTATTATAGAATATCTGATATGGATTATGAAAAACGTAATTATGAATTTTTCAGCAATTATGAATTAGAAACATATTGGTTGGACACTTGGTACTTTTGTACAAATACACCATTGGGTAAAATATTCAAGTTAATACTAATATTGTTATGAATAAATAAACTATTAAATATTTTATCATTTTAGGTTACAGGATTTCAAATGCTTCGAATAAACCTAAACGAAGGGAGATTGTTGATAAAAGTAAATTAGCCATAGATTTAGCATGTCATCCTAGAAGTCCATTAGAAGCTATGTCTCAAGATGATGGGACAACACCTGGTGATAGCAAAGGAGCTGCTGGATTTGACAGTCATTTATTTGCGTAAATTTTTTTGTCATACATATTTGTTTTTATTTTTGTTATTATAACTTATGAACTAAAGATGGTTTCAACTTGCTTTTAAATAGTTTTCAATATTTTATTCATTTAAGTATTTAACATTTATTCATTAATTGGTTAAATGTAAGTTGCTATTAGGTTTATTGAAATTTAAATTTCATAACACCCTTGTGACAAGTTGAATTATCTTATTAATTCCTAACAGAAATGAGGTAAACTGAGGTTACACAATTTAAGAAACAAATTGAACACCGATTGTATATTATTAAACAGCTTATTATTTATAGTATTAAAATTAAACATAATATTATTCATATTGAAAAGTTAAGATACCTGCATATTCAATGACAAACACTGTACAGAATACGATGTTCTACTGTGTTTATCAATAACTTTTTAATAATTATTTTTTGCAAATCACTAAGCCATGGAATTAGATGGGGACATTTATTTATTTTGTTGAGTTTAAGAACACCATAAAATTGTTGATAAATTAACATTGCCATCCAATATAGTAATAGTTTGCATAGAAATTGAATTCTAAAAAAATTATGAACAAAAACAAACAGTTGAAATGAGATACATGAGAGGATTTCATAGGTCATTAGAATCATTTGTGAATATCATAAATCAACATAAATTGTAAAAATTATTTTATCATACTTGGCTCTACTTTAAAAAATGTAATAATAATAAAAAACCAATGTGTATACAAATTTATGTGCTGTTTTTAATTCGCTAAACAAAAATACACTGATCGAAACTTTATTTGTTGAAAATTTATTTTTTGATGTGCTCTGCAAAGTCTAATTGTCTGGTAACCATGCTATGATTATAAGAAAATATATTTTTTTGTCTATTTAAATTTTAAAAGTACAATAAACATATGCCTACATCTACATAGTACCTATTTTTAATTTTCCCATTTTTAGTCAGAAGATAGAATGATAGACGAGAATATTACACTTGGTATTCAATAGCCTATACCAGTCATGTCCAACCCGCGGCCCGCGGGCCACATGTGGCCCGCCAAGGTATTCCATGTGGCCCGTTACAAATTATTAAAATAAAACAAAATATTCCAAAAAAAGTAAAATTATTACAAAATACGATTTTAATTAATTTATAAATAAAAAATACAAAAATAAAAATAAAAAGTATATAAAAATGTTTTTATATTGCAACCTACTATGTGTACCTAACTAAATTGTATTAAGATTGAGATTATGAGTACTTTTATATTTGGTGGCCCGCTCGATTACAAATGTTTACCAAAGTGGCCCGCCGAGGAAAAAAGGTTGGGCATCACTGGCCTATACAATAAAAATATTTAAATAATATTATTTAACACACTCCCGAAGTCGGGGTTTTCAGCTTGTTGTAGTAAATAATTAACGAAATATTATAATTTAACATTTTTTTTTTTTTATGGCCAATTTCTTTTAATTTTCAATTTTATATAACTTGCTAAATGTTGTGTTATTTAGGCACCTTGCACGCAATTGGAGCTTAAAAAAAAAATCATCTACAATGTCAGCTTCTAGAAGAAAAACCAAACTTAATCTTATATTGATGCAGAGAATAAAAAAACATAAAGCAAAAGAAAAGAAAAAATCCGAAATGACTAAAAATCAGTTGTATACAATGTGAGTTAATGAAGTTAAGCAACCTTATAAAATGTTAACTGTCAATAATTTAACATTAGGAGATTTAAGTGGACAGCAGTTGAGGATCAAGTACTTTTACTTTGGAAATTGGGTGCAATGCTCATCAAACAAGTTAAATCACATGCGTTTCTGTCTTATGGTATTAAAGATATGTTTAGATCAATATTTGGAAAAGTATGTTAACAAACAGTTAAAATACTAAATAGAAGGAAAATATTTATGATTTTTTTCATTTTATTTGTTACTATAATTTAAATTTAACAATTTTTTACTAAAATAAAATACATACTTAAATTATTATTAATTATCTTTTTCAACTATTTAAAGTATAATACTATTTTCAGTATTATCGTTCTAAAAGTATCGACAACTATTTGAGGCGAATAAGGTATTTAATGCGACATTCTTCTATAGAAACTAACGTAAATATTTTGTTCAAGGAGTTAAAAGATGATGAAGAAATACAAGAATTATTTAAAGTATTTATTGCTTATAATTTTTGAATAAAAATTATTAGCTAACCATTAATATGATTAATTTTTTAGAAAGATATTGAGAAACAACATGAACTGTACAACACAAAGAAATACAAAGCTATGCGAGATCTTATTGTTTCAAATATTAAACAGTTTATAGTGTTGTTGCGTGAACGCGGAACAGCTATAGACACTTCATGCGTAATAAATAAAAGTAAGAAGTCAGCCATCATACAACCAGTAGAGGTGGTACAAGAATCAGATGTCTGTGATACAACAACTAGTCAATTCACACCAGATATTTTGGAGATGGAATTCAATTATTCCGAGCCGATTTGCAACCAACTGGATTTTGTGCAAGAAATTGATTATTTATTCACCGTAAATGAAATCACCTCATCAATTGTCACTTTGCTCATACATGTAAGGTTATCATAATATGTTAGTTTAGTATTGTGCATAAAAAATACAAAATAGATGAATACTATGCGCATTTTTTTGCAATTAATTTAGATATTGGTTATTATGTACAAGTTTACATGAGGGGTAGCTCAACTCCAGGTTCCAAATATAGACTCCCAGTTGTTTTTATATTTGTATTTACATTATTTAAAAGTATAGATATTCTTATATCAAAGTTTGTTATTGAATCTAATATGTATATATCTTTTATACGGTATTATTATAATAATAATAATTATTAAAAATAATTGTATTGATTTAATAACAAAATTATTAATTTGATTTATTGTTAGTTGAATAAAATGTAGGTATTTTAGATTCTGAACAGAGCAATGAATGTATTGGTTTTACAATAAAACATGTTTTTTTGTTACTTGTCTATCATCATACTTTGAAAATGAAAATTTGTTTCAATCAATTGATCTATTTGGTACTTGAGAAAGAGGAGGTTAAAAATAAGAAAATCACAGCACTTTTCTAAATAATTTGGAAAAACTGTATAAAAAAACAGCAGATAACTGAAATATTGACGTAACACTGGTTTAAATCAAATTCAATTTTAGTTAATTCTGAAAGGAATAATTGTTGATACTTAACATTTGAACCGAATATTTATATAGAAATTTTGAAAATATTTTGGTTTTTTTAGCTATTTATTTTTAGACATTTGAAATTTAGGCTTCTTTTAATTTATATTGATATAATATTTGTTTCTAGAGCCAAACGTTTAAAAACTGAATACATAGTTCCTCATAAAAAAAAATTATGCAATTTCCATATAAATTTTAAATATCAAAAATATATAATCACAATTTTTTATGTTTTTAAGTTTTGATGAAAATAACCATTTTTTTTTCAATTTTAGCTACTTGTATTCAAAATTATAGTATAGGTATACAATAATTTGGCAAAAACTAGTTCAACATAATAGCGAGATGATAAAATATTAACAATAGTATAAAATTAACTATACCTAGAAATAGGTATTCTGATGTGATTCATTTGTGTCTTCTACCCTTAGAATCGTTTTTTATGTACAATGTTTTCTTCAATTTAATTCACTTTTTTTTGTTTAATGACCATATATTGTGTTTGATGGTAAAGGAAAGAGTCCCCTAATGGGTCTATTGGACATAAATTATTTTAGTTTTTCCTATATTACTCCTTTGCTTCTAAGTAAAAACAAATTTTTTTCACATTTTGCGATTTTTCGCATTTCTAGTAGTCATTAAATCATTTCATAATAATTTACGAATTTTAATACCTACTCATGTTTTATTTTTAAATTGTCATTGTATGCATTATAAAGACAACTTGTCAACAAGACATCTTGTTTTTAAATTTTTTTCATATTATATTTTAAAAAAATCTTAAAAAATTATACAAAAAAAAAAAAATATTTATACAATTCATCAACATTTGAGCTCTGGTTATTATTGAATATATTCACTGTCGTGGTTTTTTCAGAGCTCATTGAGCAACAAGAGTACAAACCCGAGGATCTCGTTGAGCTACCTGCAGGCATTTAAACAGTACCCGGACGAAGTTTTGAGACAGTCGTTTAGCAACCTCAAGGATTCCAGTATAATAACGTGCAGCCAATACCACAAGGAGTCATTACAGATTTTACTATCCACTTCACACATTATTCAGTCGAAGACTTATGATTATGGTCCAAAGTATGTACTGTGTAGTAACCCAACTACATTGATCAATTAAATTCTATGCTATATGCCAGCATCTGATTATCTGAATGCTGACTAGCTTTTGTTTGTTATTATTAAAGCTAGGCAATTATTGCATTTATGAAATTTATCACCATCATATTGATATAATAAATGCACAGGATTCTATTAGGTTTACAGGTTTTAAAGAAAAGAACATTTTTTAATTTTTTTAAAAATTGTGAAGTGCTGCTTTTATCAACATTTTTTTATTACCAAGTTTTTTTCCAAGAACTTTTGGAAATCTTTTTTGTTTATTACGCTTAGAGGAATATTTTTAAATAACAGTGAATTATTGCTGTACAACGTAGGTATAAAAATGTCATTAAAAAAAATTAGTACTAAATTCTTATTTGTAGCTTACTTACCAATTAAATCGACCAACGGAAAACAAAATGCTAATGCAATAAAATTCCTAAGCTCTATAGTTATAATAATTATTATTTATCCTCATTTTTTTTAACTATATCTTACAACTACAGGTTTTTTAACACATTAATCGGCAACAAAGATGTGGGACGTTACAGAGGTGCATATTTTGCATATTCAAATATCAAAGAGGACCTATGTGAACGTAAGATTCTGTTACTGTATCCTTCGTGTGGCCTGTGCACTGCACTTACCAGTTTATCGTTGACAAATATTGTAGATATTTCAATTGAGTTTGATAAAAAGGCAAGTGAACTTATTTTTCATACAATATATACTTTATACAAATTATAAAAAAAACCTCTATCAAAAATTTATGCTTTCAATTATTAATGTATCTTGAAATTTAGAATATAAAATTAAATTATAGAAACATGCACAATTGTTCCTGCATCATATATTCTTAAAAATAAATAATTTAAATTTATTAAAAGAATATTGAAAACTTGAGAAACCTATTAAAAAGTAGTAAAGTAGGAACATGCTGATATACATTTATAAAATTAGATTAAATATAAAAAAAGAGTAATACAAATGAACTAAAATGCATGGATCTAATTTAATTAGAGTGTTAACAAATATTTATAATAGTGATTTTGAATTTTTTCTGATAATGTGGATTTACATTGTATTGATTAAACTCAGTGACGCTGGAGCTAAAATATTGGTGGGACTGTAGGCCCCACCTGATATTATATGAAAAGTAACACATAGGAGTGTTGCCCTACGGCTCCCCATTTATATTCACTTGTAAACGTAAAAAATGTAAACAAAAGAAAACAAATATTTATTTACTCAAGTTTATTTTTAACAATCATAATATTCTGTCTGTTTATTATAGTTGAGTACATAAACTGTACAATTATGTTTAATAATCGTATCAATGTATCAATTAAATTTTTTCCTTAAAAACAAATAAAGGTATACAGCTTATGATATTTAGTATTATTTACTATATTTATCATAGGAAATTTTAAATAACTATAAACTTTAAATAAAAATTAAATAATTAAATTTTTTCCAAAAAAAAAAGAATTATAGTTGAACTTTAAAAGGTTTATTAATATTTTAGGAAACAATTGAATAATTTATTTTGAGGTGGTGGATGGGTAAATTCCCCCCAGCTCACCCCTAGTTGCACTTGCGATTGATTTTGATGAAAGATAACCATTTAAAAAATAATGCCTATGATCATGTTGTTGGTTTTTTCCCCATTTTGATGATTTTTCTATTTTTGTTTTCTTCTTACAGTATTTGGAATATATGCCTGATGAGAATTTAGATGAAGCATCTAAATGCTTGAAAAACACTCTAAAACGGTAATTATTATTATTTATTTTACTTTTACTAAAAATATATCTAATTTTATATATATACTTTTGTTTAATTAATAAGATTTATTTGTAAACATTTTACATGTACGTATGTAATATTATTAAAAAATGTTGTTTCTTATAGTATGAGAACTCGTCATTTTGATTTACTATCGACCAGTAACGATTCGGTTGAATACATCAAAATAATAACTTCTGTCACAAAACAACTAAAAAATTATCAGGTTAAGTGTTATTTTGTCAACATAAAATATATAATTATAATTATTATAAGTATTGTGCATGTATTATGTTACTCATAATAATTAGTTCTTTATGTTACTAATTTTAGGTTATTTGTAAACTAAAACAAACTATACAAAATATAGAAGAGGAAATTGATTTAGTTGCGAAACACATTTTCCGGTGTGTGCTTCATTTTAATTAGATATTATGCAAACCAAATAGTTTTTATTACTATGATATTATAATATTGTTGACATTATGTTTATCAGTCGACCAACATTCAATCCACAACTTGAATACCTCTCAACTGGACTGAATGATTTGTGCACGCAGATTCTCAAGTTTTGTCATACCAAGGGACAATGCGGTGCGTCTCAGCGAGAAATCAAAGTAAGTGATAATTAAATGTATACACAAATTACAAGTGAGGCAATACATTATTGTGCTGTTTTGTCCAAATATTAATATTTTTTTATTTACATATGAACAGAAAAACTTTGATGATTTGTCTTTGTTTGCCCTTACAACGTCTGTGCGATATTTGACAGATAAAGATCTGTTATTGAGGGCTGGCATCGAAGTACCCGTGTATGTGCATCACCAATTTGCAGATTTGTGGCTGGTAAAAATACCAAGTGAAAATTGGTCCAGTGCTGTTGACACAATAATCATGGAAGATGAAAATTTATTACATATAGAGTGAGTCGTTAATGCAAAGCATACTGCATTTGGATGTAGAACAACTAACCCCAGAGGCCAAAATTTTTATAACACAATTTTAAACAATCACCTTTCCTACATTTCACCTGATGCCCCTACCTACTGGCCATCCCATACAAATCGTCACCCAGACATGCTTGATTTCTTCATAACCTCACTACCAAACCACTTAAATAATAGTATAAAAAACTTCGAAGAACTGCCCAGTGACTACTCCCCAATTCTGCTCCAACTAGGTGGCAAACCAGAAAACATTAACAACACTCTTCACCCTGGACAAATAAATTTCTCAAATTATTTCAAAAAAATTAGACAAACACATTTCTTTAAATATCTGATTAAAGTCTCTTGATGACATAGATAACGCTTCACAATTCCTTATTACAACCATCCAAGAAGCGATAACAGACTATCTCTTCACCACCAAATCCAAATATACCAATAAAACCACACCGATATACTTATTTGCCCCAAGAATTAAAAGAATTAATTATCAAAAAACGCCAAGCAAGATAAATTTGGCAACAAACACATTACCCAGATCACAAACACGAATTTAATAAACTTACAAAGAAATTTAAAAAGGAGCTGCAAACCTTCAAAAACAATCAATTCCACTCATTTTTGTCATCACTCACACTTTCCAATGGGTCCTTATGGAAATCAATAAAAAACAAAACCAAAAAAAAAGTTTTAATCCCCCCCTTAACAAATCCTAACAACACTTTAGCCATAACCGACAGCGAAAAAAGCAAATTTATTTGGCAACCACCTATCAGACATTTTCCAACCCTACCCAGACACAAATACTAGCCCAACGACCCACACAGAAAATGTTCAAACTTTTCTTAACAGTTCACTACCTATGTCACTACCAGCCAAACGAACTACACCAAATGAAATAAAATCATATATCACTAAACTACACAACAATAAATCTCCAGGGTACGATCAAATTAATAACAAAATACTTAAAAAATTAACAAACAAAACCATACTTCTTCTCACTCACATATACAACACAATGCTCAGGTTATCATACATTCTCCCAATATGGAAATTCTCAACAATAATATTAATTGCTAAACCAGAAAAACCAAAGCAATTAGTAACCTCATACCGACCGATAAGTTTATTACCAACGTTAGGGAAACTTTTCGAAAAATTATTACTTAAAAGAATAACCCCTATTATTAAAGAAAATAATATCATCCCAAACACCCAATTTGGATTCCGTTCATATCATTCAACAATCCACCAAATACACAGAATCACCGATAAAATATTATCATTGTTCGATAAAATATCATCATTGTTCGAAAAAAAAGAACACTGCCCAGGTGTATTCCTCGATATTGCGCAAGCATTCGATCGTGTATGGCATGACGGACTATTGTTCAAACTAAAATTGTTTCTACCTGCTCCATATTTTCTCATTATAAAATCTTATCTAGAAGACCGTTATTTCACTGTTAAACATAACAATTCTTACTCTCCTTATCATAAAATTAAAGCGGAAGTACCACAGGGAAGTGACCTATCACCTATACTATATAACATTTACACATCCGATAAACCCAAAACAAACCGTACAACTCTAGCAACATATGCTGACGATACCACTATACTAGCATCAAACAAAGACCCCAACATAGCCGCCCATGATATACAATTTCATCTAAATCTAATTTCCAATTGGTCAAAATTAAAATAAACGAAAACAAATCAGTCCAAATAAATTTTTCTCTTAGCAAAAAAGAATGTCCACAACTATTGCTCAATAATGTTCCAATCCCTATCCAAAATGTAACCAAATACCTAGGAGTTCATTTAAACAAAAGACTTACCTGGGCCCAACACACTAAACAGAAAAGAAAACAATCAAACACCCGCCTACATCTCCTCCGCCCATTATTGTCTCCTTCAATGTGTTTAAAAAACAAAATATTAATATACAAGACAATTATTACCCCCCTTTGGTCATATGGAATCCAAATCTGGGGCCAAGCCAAACCATCCAATATAAGACCCTTACAAGCGTTTCAATCCATATGTCTTAGACAAATAACTGGAGCCCCCTGGTATATGACTAACAACTCACTACATAAGGAACGACAAATCTCAACTGTCAATGAATTAGCAACTCGTCATTACAAAAAGTTTCACTCCAAACTACACCTAAACCAAAACCCTCTTATTTCTCGTATGTCCTCTTTGACCATCCCCAGCAACCCTCCTAGAAGGTTAAAAAGAAAATGGCCAAAAGACGCTCTTGTCTAACACAATAATAAAAAAATAAAAAATAAAAAAAAAGGTCTCCATTGAGAACCCACCATTATTAGGAGGTACTGTTGATGGAAGGTTTCCCCCCCTCAAGTCATCAAGTTATGTATTATACTACTTTATCAAATTTACTTATTGTACTACTTGTTGTATAGATTGTAAATATTGCATTAAAAAAAAAAGAGTGAGTCATATTTTTTTTACATCTAAATAAAATCAATAAATTATATTTAATAATTTTTAGGTCAGATTCTGAAAATACAGACTCAATACTCCCGCCGATCAAAAGGATACGTGAAGAACATCCAACAGAGTAAGTAGTACTCATGTTCTGACAATCATTCTTTTTGCTTACTTACTATCAAATACAACATTTTTTAGAACAAACACTCAAACCTTCGATCACATAATAATCCGCCCATGGACCCGATTGAATTTAACTATCAACAAAGAACTTATGGAGAAGTTTTTGAACTCTGTTCTAACAAAAATAATTGTCAAACCTGGCATTTACCTGAAAACCCTGAAAAAAGATTATTGTACCATCTTACAGCCAATGGTCGTTAGGGAACTTGTAGATGTATGTATACTGTACAGTGCATTTTACTATTTATTAGATACTAGATATAATTTATAAATATTTAAATATGTTTTGTATTTAATAGATACTTGAGGCTATGAAGTGTGTTAAAATGATTCACATAAAAAATATATGCAGACCTTCATTTTTTTCCAACCCATCACCATTGAATCATAACTTGGTGTTTTGTAAGTAAAAATTAATTACTGAATCAATTTCAATAATTTAAAGATCAAAGGTTCGTTTACGGAATATGTTAGAGGCCGTTTTATATTGTCTGTGCATTGAGAATATTTTTAAAATATGCTTTAATTACTACATGTCACATATTTATATAATACATTCATTATTTTTTTATAAGAAATATTGTTACTATAATTTTCTATTATATGATACGATCGAGTGAATTTATATGATACTATATGTAATATAGTTTCAATTTTTTTAATATACTTGTTTTATAACGTATTAAAATAATGTTGTGTCATAATTGTAATCAATTAAAATATTGTTTTACAGCTGATGTAAAGGGATTGGAAGATGACTCATTGATAATGCTTGAACCAACTACTGACTGCGAAATCAGATTTGGATATTTTTCAGATAAATTTGGTGGTTATATTAAGTAGATTAATATTATGTATGTCAGTTGTTATTTTAATTTTAACAGTATTCTTCTTAATAAAAATCAAAAAAATTATACATTGTATTTTTATTAATTACTTTTATATTATTTACAATTTTTAGTAATTTATAAATAAATTTATAAAAAAAAGATTAGTAAAGTCATAAAATAGTTAAATGCATTTTATTGTAGAATAGTTTTTATAAATAACAAAATGTAAAGTAATAACAATTAATTAATCCGTAACTAATATTTTATTTTCTGTGTCATCTTGATTAATAATTGCTTGGATTTCCCACACACACAAAACTCAAGGAGTTCAATTTTTTTTAATGTCAATATATTCATAATACATATAAAAATGTTTTAAAAGACTAAGACTTAGTTACAAAATAATGACAAACTCTAATAAACATCATCAAATTTTTAAAATAATATTTAAACATGGATATTTACATTCATAAAGAGTTTATAATATAATAAACGTATTAAAAACAAATGGTTAACATGAAACAAATTATGTCTTACCACTGCAAGGAGTATCTATCATTTCTGTTTTTTTTTCACTTTCATTGTATGTTTTCATATATCTTTTTAACTCTGCTGTCGCTTTGTTTATCCTAAAACAGTGAATTATAATTTATTAATATTAATTTTAAATAAAATGATTTAGGGGGACTAATATGGAACAATTGTGCAGGAGTTTGATAATATGCAAATTGCAATATCCAGTGGATGTTTCAGTTTCTCCACTGGCTCGTTAATAGTTATATTTTCATATTATCCTTAGTACCTTGTCATGAATTATTTAAAAATAGATTAATAAAAACAGACACTCTTTCATTCGTTTAGAAAAATATATTGCATTCTAAATTTAACTTCATAAAAAAGTATATATTCTTATGATATAAAAAAAAATCTTAAAATATTTTTTTTTTTTAAATACACCAGCTAAAACATTTTTCAAACTTAGAATCAATAAAAAATACCAAATACATGTAGGATATAATTTTATAATTTATGCTAAGTTTTTTGCTGGAAGAATTTGGCTGCTACAGTTGCCAAAACCAACTCTGTATCCATTTCCTTGACAAAATCCTGATAATGTTACTTCGTCTCCATCTTCAAAAAATTTCAACTTTCTTTCACCCAGGTCTACAAATATTTTCCCTCCACGAGTTCTCTCTGTCAAACACGCACACTGTTCCTCTTCTGGACCACTAACTGTTCCAGATGATAATAAATCGCCTGGTTGTAAATTGCAGCCATTAATAGTATGATGAGCGATTTGTTGTAAAGGAGTCCAGTACATATACTTATAGTTGGTGTTACAGATGGAATGAGTTAGCTGCGATTTTTGACCACGGACACTTGCGTTTAAATTTATGTCAAAATTGTATTTAATGTCGTGTAGTAAATACTTCAAAGGAGTTGGATCTTGTTTAAAGTTGTCTGTTTTAAATTCTTCTAAAGCTTCCATTGTCACTATCCAGGGTGAAATAGTTGTAATACAATTTTTTGAAAGGAATGGTCCAAGAAAATATGATTCCCATTTCTGTGTGTCTCTGGCGCTCCAATCGTTCAATAAAACCATACCAAATATGTGATCACAAGCTTTGTTAATCGGTATCGGTTCACCCAAAGAATTCAATGAACCACCCACAAAAAATGCCACTTCTAGTTCATAGTCTAACATTTCTGTGGGACCAAATTTTACTTGTCCGTCTTTTAAATACTGCCCATTTGGTCGAACAACTGGCGTACCTGATATTCTAATTGATGATGATCGACTATGATATGCAATTGGCATATTTTTCCAATTATCTGCTATAGGTTTATCAGGTGCAAAGAGGGAACCGCAATTGTAAGCATGATAATATGATGAAAAAAAATCAGTAAAATTACCTATTGTAGTAGGCAAATGCATTTCAACTTCATTTTGATTCCAAAATACTCCGTTATTCAAATTCTCAGAATTTTCAATGCTTAAGTAAGATTGAATTGACTTACGAGCTTGGGACCATGTGTTTTTACTTGAAGCCATTAAACTTTGAAGCGATGGCTGTTGAAATACTTCATATAAAGGATGGTCAAAAACATTTTTGGAGTATTTTAAATCCAGAATTTTATCACCAATAGCAACTCCTATGCGATGTGTTGAATTGTCGGCAGTTGAGAATACACCATATGGTAAATTTTCAATTGGAAAATGTGATTCGCTAGAGTATGATATATAACTTTTCATAGGCATGTTGACACAACTTGGTAATATAGGAAAAAGTGAAAATTTTAAAACACCATAAACCGACCACTTAATACTGATTAGTGATAATGGTTTTTTTTTTCATATAAAGGAAGTTTCTTATCATTACATAACCTAGTTTGGTTCATCAAAATTAAAAAAACTATACCTTAGGTCAATATTTACAACCAATGTTTTGTAATTTTTTTTAAAGGTTAGCAGTTTCAATATTTTTTTTTTATTTTAATATTACAACACATTAGGTATTTGGATGCGTTTAATTTCAAAATGATAACATAAATAAAGGTACAGTGATCATTTTATACATCTATGTAACCTCTAACAAAGGTTAAATAAATATATTTAATTGATTATCAATTAATTTCTATATAATATGGTATGTTAAAACAAAGTGCCTATCTCCTCTGATTAGAAGATTTTATTTTTATTATTGAGATGTTTAATAATTAAAATTAATTTTTTATGCTACTAACCTACCCTTGTATCTAATCTTTGTCTTGGCATATAATTTAATGAGTTTTCTAATACTTACAAAAGTATATCCTTGCCAAATTCTTCTAGGAATTCAACTTTGCGTTGAGCAAAAATAACTTGTTGTTCAATTTCAATGGACTTCATGGTTAAGATACTATCGATCAGTTTGACTACAGCAGAAATATTCATAGGATTGTCGCTCATTTTGATTTCAATTAATTGTAACAGCAAACGACTACTTTTTTGAACATTCTATAACACGATGAAAAAAATGTTTTATAAACGAATTAATATTCAATAATTAATATACTAACATTTATTTTCTCTACTTCAGCCAGTAAAATTTCAGAAGCTCGATCAGTGTTGTGTAACATCTAAAATGGTAATATTTAAATGAATATTGCTTATTGTACATCATAAGGTTGTGTTTGTTTATTCTTACTTTCCAAACAAATCGAGCATATTTAACTGTCAACAGGATAGAAGTTAATGAAGAGTTTGCTGTACTTATGTAATGTTCATATAATTCGCATACTCTATCATTACAATTTCTTCGTCTTTCCAAATTAATCCTTCTTTGGATTATTAACTTTTTGTCAGGAGATACACTGTCTAACATATCTAGAATTTGAGCAGCCTTATCGTATTGCCCTAAAGAAATAATATTTGTTTAAAAAAAAAAAATATGAAATTTAAGACGTTTATAAAACAGGATAGTACTAAAAAAAAAATGAGTTACCATTATTTTCTAAATGTAGAGCCCACGTTAAGTTAATACCAGGCTTATTTTTATGGTGAACAGTACATGCTCTAATGTATATGTCCTCAATACGGTTTTTAACTTCGTGGTCATCAGATTCAAGACTCTCTAAATAACTTACATACTATACGGAAAATCATTAATTAATATTTTCAAATGGAAATTAGTCTATCTTATAATAATTATTACCTTAGTCCAAAATTCTTCATAAAGAGCACAAGCAATTAAACACCTTTCAAATAACACCACAATGCGTCTGTATGAACCATGACCAATTTCAAATTCCAAATATTCTTTCCAGTTTCTAATTTGAGATCTTTCTAAAGGTTTTACGTGAAAATATGGCCGCTTAATCTAAAACATAAAAAAAATTAAAAAAGTGCTCAATAAAGTTAAGTAAACAAAGTCTAGAACTGACCATTTCTTCATAGGGTAATCGTAATGCAACCATTTCTGCTGTGTGCTTATGTATTGCAATACGTGATGCAATCATCTTCTCTTTCATTAAATTTTCTTCCTTGGTGCGCTAAAAAAGTGTAACAAACATATAAAATTACTCATTTTAAAGACATGATTAATTTCATAGATTACTTGTTCCATAGGATCTGCCATGTCGTCAGAGTCGGAACCAGAATCTATTTTTCTACCGTGGGTTTTTTTAGCGTCAGCTTCTTTAATCTCGGCTAATACTTCTTTTCTTAACTCCAAAAATTTAACAGCCTCCAATATTTTATTTTTAGGATACTTTTTAACATAGTCTTTGAAACTAAAAAATAAAATAAAATAAAAAATATATTTATAAATTTCATATGCTGTATTAATATTACCATTCAAAATTATTTAAAAATCCATGAGTAGGAGTAGCAATTAGACGTTCATATATTTCTGTAACTTTTGAATATTGTTTGCATTCCAATTCAAACTTAATGTAATGATCCCATAATCGATCCGATCTTAAAAAATTTAATTTCTACCATTAGTACAATCATTTCAAGTTGATTTAAAAATATATTTACCTAAATTCAATTCCACAAGCTTCTACTGCCCTTTCAAATTGTTCCCTTATCATGTCTTCATCATCTGGATAAGCTGATTTCATATAACCCATATAATGAATCCATAGGTCAACACTCAATGGTATAGCTTTTAATCCACGATCAAATACCTGTGCACAATTTAAAACAAATAAATTATATAAACTAAATAAAATATTAATAATTTTAAGTTCACTTAAATATTATATAATCATGCCTTTAACAAAAGGATTTAAATCTAATACATTTACAAATAACCTTATGACTAGTTTTATAAATCACCGCTTACCCAAAATATATCCAAAACAGCTCTTGGCGTGTGTCGCAATGCCGCATTATGTTTTCTTATCATTAAATTAAATTTAACAAATACTCAACTTAATTAATAAAAAAAAAAAAATATAATAACTAAAATAGTAACCTAATAATAATAACAATGATTCATCTTAATTACTTAATTGTAATATAATTACAAAAACTTAAAACATAATTATTTGTATTACACCTAATAAATTTTTTAAACCACGCCATGTTATTTAATTAACAAATACAGTATACAAATTAATGATATTTAAGAATCAAATAAACATAATTTTCACGCTTTATAGTGAAATTCGTGCTTTTTTGGGCCACGGTGGAGCGTGCAGTGTTTTGTGCTTTATCCAGCAGCAACCTGATGAAAAATATCTAGACTAAAATCATGTTAAATAGTTATAAAGAAAACCTTGAAAAATTTTTACTAAGAGGGAAATATATTTTGGGCAAAGGATAAAATCAATCACAACACCTGAAAAGTTGAGATATTTTTAAGTATCATAAAAAATATTAACAATAGTAATAAAAAAAAAAACAAATATCATTTTTGCATTTTTTTAAGTAAAATGTTTAAAAACTAAAAGTATGTTAAAAACTGTAAGCTTGGTTTGGATGACACATGATGAAGGTTTGAATGATGTTGAGTTTTTTGAAAATAACACTTGAGACTAATATTAAGATGTATCCATAAATCCATGATAAACATAATTGCATCTTTGTCTTCACATCAGAAGACATACTTAATTGTAATATATAACTTAATAACTTATTTTATTATAAATACATTTAAATTAAAACACAAACTGAATAACTATTACAATGCTCAGTGGTTAGTCGAAAATATAGTTTATAAAATAACAATCACAGTAATAATAAATAACTTTAGGAAGAATATAATTTTTTTAGTAAACAGTCGTTTGTGTTTTGAACAGTAATTATTATAATAAAATTAAAACATTTGAAATATTGATAGTAAAAATTCAAACATTTATAATGTTAGTAATAAAATTATAAGCTACCAACAACAATCTATGGTCATAATAATAAATGCTTGAGCATCTTGAATACTTCTCTCTTTATGATGGTTGCCACAAATAAACGACAGTACAATCTTCACATTACAACAAATTAATAAATACTTTTATACATTGTGAATCATTGTAATTTGTAATAATTACTTTTTAACAATCAAGTTTCATATATTTACTTATTACTATATCTTATATAATATATATTATTAAAACATGTTATCAACCATAAAACTATAAAATAATTTAACAGTTTAAAATAACAGTTTACATAAATTTACAATAATTCTTCTTCTAATTGGTATTTTTTATTTATTCTTAACGGTATTATCAATCACAACACAAACAGGTAAAAAAAAAGAATAATTTAAAATTATTCAAAATAATAATGTTGTATAACTGTCAGTAATAATACTGATGGGAACAATAATTTAAATTTAATTATGTATCCCACACTACTCCCAAACATGTGTATACAATTCTACAACCATTGCAGTTATTTATTTTTGGATTTAATTTAAGAAATAAATATGGAATTGTCTGTTTCAATTCATAAAATAAAAATATTAACTCACTTTTTCGCAGTTTTCTTTAGTTCCATTTTTTCTTTCATAGTCAGCATATTTCCTCCAATAACCATAACAGTATGGATATAAATCTAAAAAGGCATCATAAGCTTCACGTGCTGCTTCAATATTTTTCTGAAGACAATAAAAATAATTAATCGAAATTATACAAGTAACTTGATTAAATAAAAATATGATAAACTTTATAAATGTACCGCTCCATCAACATATTGTAATAAGTAGGTCCAACCAATGAAGTCAGATGGATCATCACGCACAGTTTGCCAAAACTTATCAAGTTCTCTAAGTTTTTTGGATTCCTTTTCTTTATCAATCTAATAAAATTAATAAATATTCAAGTTTACAAGTAATACAGTAGTATAAAATAATAATCTATTTCTCAATTATGAGCATACAGTTTTTGATCTTTTCTTTAATGAACTGTCCTTGCTTGATCTATCTTTGCTTGGTGTTCTTGAACGTTTTTTGTCAACTCTTTTCGAATCTTCTTTCCTTGACCGATCTTTTGACTTAGAATCTAGAAAGAACAAATAATTAATAATAGTGAATTTATAAAAAAAATGTACTCTAAAAGCTAAGTACAGTAATAAACTCTCATATTATTCATGTTTTTTTTTAGTAATTTACAAGTGTTGGACTATAAAAAATAAAAAAACTGTTCTTAACTTAAGTGTATAGTATACATTAATGTTTAATAATTAAAGAAAAGTAAATAATAATAAATACTAAATAATATTCTATTTGAAATCAATAACAAGATAATAATCTATAACTATAAGATGCAACTCTAAAATACTATAATCACAGTGACATGTTTTTTAAATTTTTTATGTTATTAGTTGAACACTCATATTTTAAATTTCCAGCACAACAGTAAATTTATTTATCTTACAATGATAATACACCTGTTTTTATTATTATTTGTTTGTGTTCACCTTCACATTTGGAGCAAATGCTTGAATCTTCAAGTTTGAGGGTGTTTTCTGATAGTAGGCTAAATCTAGTTAGTATTTTTGTTGTTGTGAAATGAGGGTTCAAATACTCAAATAATAGATTCTAAGTCATTTTTATAATAATTAACAAATCAGAGGAATAACAGGAGTATGTAATCATGCAATGGCAAATTTCAAAAAAAAATATTTTTAATTAAAAACAAATAACTATCACGAGTTTAAGACAACAATTTTACATTTTTAACAAATATTTATACCAGCATATTCTAGACATAATCATTATTGTATTTTATAATTTATTCAGATTTAACACATCCATTATGGTGACCTACTCAATGATGGGGTACTTAGAACCTACTATACAGCACAATCAACCATCTTGTTTTTTTTTTAAAATAATTTATGATTTAAATGTTACTAGTCAGTTACAAGAATGTTTAAATTATTCACTGAGTATTTAAAATTGTTATCATTAAATTGACTAGTTTATTTATATTGGAGACTTAAGAGCCAAACATATTAACTCTCAGATATGTTTGGGTATCTAGCCTCCGCATTATAAATACATATTGGTCTAGATCAAAAAATATATTATACTATAATGTATTAAGTGTATTATTTGTATTAATATAAATTGATATCAGTATAGCAATAACATTATATTTGAAATAGAATAATTCAAGAATGTATTGGTTGTTCAATAATATCATAGACCTGTTGTACTAACAGTCTGGCCTATATTAGTTGTCAGTCAAACATAGAGCAGTGGTACAGCCTTTAATGTCTATAGCATGTAATAAAACTAGTATTGATAATGTACTATAATATTTTAGTGCAGTCTGCGGTTTAAGATTTTCTATCTTGGTGCAGTCATAAGTCACACACTCAAGCACGAGAACCACAACCAAGGTATATTTATCAAAAATAAAGACACCTTGGCTGCTCTCACTGATATGTACGAAAAACAGATTAAATATAGATACAATATCTATACATAGTACATACAAAATGTCAGTGCAAAAAAATTTCTCTTATGTTTTTAAAATATTGAAAGTATTTAACAACTATTTATTTAATCTATACATTTTAAATTATTTTAACATTTACTCTGCCAATCAAAAACTATAAAGAACAATTTTGAAATTTCTTTTTAACTTTAAGGAATGTTGCAGCAAGTTTGTCAAATAAAGTTGGGATCACAAACTAAAAATAATACATAACTCATTAAAACATCATATTCTCCTAGAAATTGAGATCACCTTCAACCTTACCGACAATTAAATCTAACAACATAATATACATAATGCATAAAAATTACCTGATTTTTTATCATATTTTTTCTTGTTGCTTTCTTTTTCTTTTGTTTCTTTTTTTATTTTTTTTGTATCTTTTTCATACTTATCTTTATCATTAGCATTTGTCGCTTCAACTTCTATTTTATTAACATCCTACATAAATATTTAATGTAATTATAGTTTACACAAAAGAAAATGTAATAAAGAAAAAACATACTTCATCACTATCACCAGCTACTTCGTCACAAACAATCATTTCTGATAATTCCAGCTCTTCTTTACCATCTTCAGAATTATTTTGACTGTCTTTAGACTCATCTTCATCACTTTTTTTCTCTTCATTTCCGTTTTCATTTTTCATGGCTACTGAGTTATCTTCTAATTCATTCATATTTTTTAGCTAAAAAATAAAAGATATAGTTTAATTTACTAAAATATGCAGATATTATTTTTTTATTCAACACACTTCTAAGAAACCCAAAACTTCAACAAATATTTTACTTATAATTTTTTTGATTTAATAGAATTTGTAATTACTAAGAAATTAAATAATTATTTTAATTTCATTATATTTATTAATAACGGTTATAAGCCCAATTGATATACAATAGTTTTCTAAATTAACATTCTGAATAAATATACATAAACATGTACCCACTAAATAGGATAAAAAAGAAAAACAAATTTGTAATTTGGCTATAGTAACATACAACAATTAAAGTAGGAATTTATAATTAAATTATACAATTATGAGTTTACTAGTAGCTTGAAAATCTGTTAATTAAAGATTGAGTTACATAACAGATTTAAATCTAAATTTTAAAATAGACAAGATTATTTTTTTTTTTAAATATACATAAGCTAAAAATATTACAAATTATATGTACACCATTTCCTTACATTAAAAGATCTTAAATTACGACTACACTAATTTAAAGTATGCCAATAAAAATATATAGGTGTTCTTTTTTAATTCCAAATCATTTAAGTAGTAAGTTACCTCATTTTCATGATCAGCTAAACCATTTGAGTCTTGGGTTTTGTTCTCAGTTCCATTTGAATTTTTTTTTTCCATTTTCATCTAGTCATTAAAACAAAATAGAATAAAATAAATACATTTAATATAATACACATACTGATATATATTTACTATAGTAATTATATTAATGGTTAAGACATAATTCTAAGTATCTATAAATAACTAAATAAATATGAGTAATTTATCAAAAATGAAAAAATTACTATACCTACTAAAATAAAATATCCAACTGAATATTTTTATTGAGGCTTATTGTAAAAGCAAAATTTAATTTAAAAAAATGTTAACATTGTGCAATTTTCTTAAAATTCATATGAACGGATAATGTTATATAACAATATATCAAATAATTTAGCATCGCAGACATCGTCTTAGTTATGAGTGATACATTTTTTAATGTAGTTACAAATATTTTTAAAGAAAGTATTTTAACTTTTAAAATTAATTGAATTTTTGATTGATTGATTTATTTTAAACCAATGTTATTAATTCAATCTACAATCTATGATAATCACTTTGTATGGTATGTGTTTAAAATAAAAACATAACATTAATTACTACAGTACTTTATTCAAAAGTAATTATTTTTTGATGTTTTAAAATAGATGCAGTCAAGATTTAACAAAAAATTAAATAATTTACTATTAAGGTATATAATAAGATTTTATTAAGAGCGTAATATCAAATAATATCAAAAACACAAGCTTTTATTTAATCACTAGCTATTAAAATAATTTATTTTTTATGCATGAGCAACAACTTAAGTATAATAGAGAATAATCAGATTTTATAACGAAAATATGTTTATTATTACTGGTTTAAACAAAATAGAAAAATTATGTAGGTAGTAGATATTAATACAAACCTTTAATTCTTTTTCATCAGCATTCACAGAAGAAATTAGTTTTTCCAATTCATCATAAACTTTTTCAGATTTCCGTGAAAAATCGTTTTCAGAGTCAGATGACATTATCCTAAATTAAATTGAAATTTAAGTCAACAACATTCCTTTACAGATCTAAAACAGTTACAAATTCTAATGTTAGCAGTTTACTATCTTGGGATGTATCATTACTTCTTTCAAATTCAGGAGTCTTGAGGATGAAAGGTAATCAATATTCAATAGTTATTGTATCCGTACTCTATACACATTACACATATATTACAACATTCAAAATATTAATAGTGAAAACTATAATTATATGATATATTTCAGAAAAATACACAATATTTATTAAAAATGTGCATTGTACATTAACTCATCAATTGATCGAAAAATCATAAAATGTAAAATTACAGCTGTAGGCACTAGGCGGCGAATGACATAACAATTTTCTAATAAATACAGTTGAAAACCACAGGTAAATAACAACGAAATTATGAACCATAAATATTAAGATTATATTGATGTGCAAAATTATAAACACTTAAAATTAAAACTTAAAAGGAAAAATATTATTGCAATAACCAATAATACTTATGGTTATTACTTATTATTTACTTGCCGAGGCATAATAGTGCATTGATATTTGATAAGCTGTGTGTTGATAATATCGCCATTTTGAGTTTTGAGAGTAAAGTTGTACACAACACAATATTTTCTCCAAGAAATACATTTTTCCATGATTTTATACATAACACATTTTTAATTAGGTATAATTTCAAAATCTAAATATTAATACGTCATATTTTGTAAAATCTAAAATAATGTCGCCATGTCGCCATCATTATATTAAAAATAAGTAACAACTATAACACACACCAAGTTTGAATTAATATATTTTATAAATACGAATACTTCAATATAAATATTATTTTAAATTATTTTAATTTATCATAGTATTATCAATGAATACTCAAAGTCCAATTTTGAGGAAATTAAATAGGTATTGAGTTTATATTATAATCGATTTTGAGTTATTACTTATTAATTAGTATTTACCAATATATAGTCGCTTACAAAATTCATTATTAGACCGAATGAGATATTTATACTTTATTCAGGTATTTAATTATGGTTTACGAATCGAAGCTTCTAATTAGGTAACTACATTGCAATTGTCAGGCATCTATCGATTTACCTAACCTAACCTAACCATAAGTTCTTAAGGCGGATGTCCACTATGCACGTACGCGTGTACGTGCAGAAAAATGGTTTGCTGTGATTGGTTGGTATCCATGGTAAGCTTTTGGTATTCTAGTGTTTTCGAGCCGAGTTTTGAATACACCGTGTTTCGCTATCATACACGTAACATTTTGGAAGTGGACGTTTTGTAGTGTCTTGGTTACTTAGAAATACAATTGTATTACCACACGGTATAAAGTTGAATCAAATTCAATTTTGTGGTATCATTGGTAAACTCGGCATACCATGAATGGATACCAGTTAATACCTGCTTTCAAACACGTGGTTCAGCCAACCCAGAATCGAATCGAATCGAAAATTATATGTCATTTGTGCACGTACACGTGAACGTGTATAGTGGAAACCCGCCTATATGCAAATGTGAGGAACACGGTTCACTGTGTATTGGAAACTTGGCTTCATATTATTTACTCATTTATACATATACATATACATATATGTATATATATTTATTCTATTTACTCATTCGTATACTACAATTTAGACCTTAGTGGCTTAGTATATGAAAGGGGATTCACAACTCGCCGTGTCGTGTAGAGTTGAATATTATATTCAACTTGTAGGTATCTTGTAACGAACATTTTGTTACCAATGTACCAAACCACTGACTTTTATTCTGTAACCAAATTACCAACAATTTGGTATCTACCTATTGGCTATTAATATGAATTATGAAGAGCAGACAAGCAGAGATCCACATTATAGTTTTCATGTAGGTATATTATATTAAAACATGAATATTATTATGGAGACTAGTGAACAAGTATAAAAAATATAATATATTAATACATGTAAATAAATTGGATTGCCGCCGACTTCGACGAGGAGAAATAATACTAGGGTAGGTAGGTAATTGTAATAATTTTACACTAAGCAGTTCTTTATTTTATTTTTTGTTTTCAATCTTCAAAAACTTAAATAATTGGGAATTTTCAGTCGTAAAATTAAATTAAATCTAATCTGTGATTATACACTTATGCTATTATATTTATAGATTTTTTTTATTTTATACCTATACTCAAATACTCGATTGTCGCCGTCGAAATGTCGAATCATGAGTCATAACAAAATTTATATTTTCATTATTTCGATAAGACATTCTTGAAATTTATTGCAGTATTGCTGACTGTTCAATTGTTGTACTATTGTAGTGGTAGATGGTACTATATCGGCTATTAAATAGTGCAGTAATTTATGCGGCCATACAGATAAACTGCTGCTCTGTAATGTAATACCACAGAATAGATTAAATCTTTAATAGGTAATACTGCACTATGTAATGTTATGAGTTAATAAATTGAAATATAAAATTAGTATTTGATTGGAAATACAGATACAGATGCTTTGATAAAATGTTAAGCAGCTTATAAAAGTATTTGATCATGCCAGTACCTACCAGTTAGTATATGTAAATGGTATGTATCTAAATCATCCAATGCCAATAAAGTATAAAATATATATTAAATAACACAAAATGTATACTGGTATTCAGACATTCACCAACTAATTTCTGATAAATGTTTAGGTACCTATGGGTTATAGTAGACACTAGAAAGCCTGGGTAAAATAATGATTAGTTGTATAGGTGAGGTACCCAGGGTAGGTAGTGCCCTGAGCCCCTAATAGGTATCGAATCAATGGGTATTATTTGCTATTAAGTTAAAAAAAAATTTGTAAAGTTGAAAAGAAACCAACGTCTTAAAGGAAAATACAATTTTTATTATCTTCTAATGAAAGTACCGAAACACAAGGTTTATAGAGTGTCATAAATCATAATAGTATAAGAATAATAATGATAGAATATTGTGCAATAAACCTAGAAAAAATCCACAAATAATGTTTATAATTATATAGGTATAATCGCAAATGAACCCTCAACTTATTCCCTTATGTAATATTCAGCGACTTACCGTGAATGGGGGAAGTTGTGATAATATTATGTTGACGTTATTTTCGTTATCACTTATCAAGGCAACGTGCGTGATCTATCAGATTATATTCCGTGATCTAAGGTTGTAAAATGGAAATTATTAACTAATCTTAGACATACAGAAATTTATATTATATAACGATATTCTTAATTGTTATAGTTAAATTGTTTAGACATTTTGAGTTTAGGTTCCTTTACATATCATGCTTGTGACGTAGTAATACAATGTAATATTATATTTTACTTCAATTTAATTCCTACACTTGTTGAATAGTTTTGTACCTATTACTTGTTTATTAATTCTAATTATAATATACTCATATCTTCGAGTTATCGACTAATTGTTCTATATTATGATTATTTATTTACATCATTGTTGAATTGTTTTTAATATTTTCACTTATTTAGTCTTATAATTTTATTTACATTAACATTTTATTCAGAGAATGTTTTACTTTTAACATGAATTATCAAAATGGATTGCAGACCTTGGTCAAGAGAATCAAAAAAGAAGTAAGTTTTGTAGTATAAGTAAAATTGTAAAATAATGTATTTTTCAAACCAATAGTAAGCGGCTATTTTAATTTGTTTCAACAATTATATTTGTATAAAAATTATAAATATATCTAGTACAGTATAGATAATAAAAGCATCAGGACTAGATATTGATGTTTGTCCTAAAAATCCTTAAGACATGCCTTTATAAGAAGTGTTTAAAAAAAATTACAAACATCACCTATTATATATGTTATATATATATATTATATATATGTTTTAATATAAACATATTTTGTTTTTAAATAGGTATTATTTAAAAAATTATATGTTACACCTAGTTTTATATTTTAATTGTTTAGATAAGTATGAAGTGAAAATTGAATCAAAATTTACTATTTTTCTGAATGTAGCATATGTACTATGAATTAAGTTATTTCTTAGTTTGTGATGTGTACTTCCCATTAGATTCATCTACAAAATAATATTTTTAACATGAACTAAGATGATAACTATCTTAGTTCATGTTTTTAACTCAGAATGAAGCCAGTATCCATTTACCTATAATTTTTATATTTTATTGTCACAAAATATACCTATATCATGTGACATGCATGTATTGTTATATTTCAAATATTCTAACATTCCATTCAAATGTATAAATATAAAAAATATGAAGAGTGCGAAACATTTTTATTAGATCACTAGCTGATCCTCTGCACTTTGCTGCCCATTAAAAAATTAATAGTGCTAACTCTATATGAATAATATGTTTTTTTTATAATATAGCAGTTAAAATATACTAAGTAATATCGTTACAACAATATTCAAATTATTTTGGATCATTATGTATTTTTATTCCTTTTTTAGAGAAAAGTCTGACAATTTATGTTTTCTATTAAATTGCGTTTGAATACACAATATTTTTTAATTTTATAATATATATATATATATATTTATATTATTGTATTATTATTATTATTTTTATAAACCAATAGCAATCTTATATAAACAAAAAATGTCCATCATAAATCTCAAAATGTCTGTTTGAGCATCTTCCGGGGTTGGACCTCTCCCTTTTTAAATTAATCTATCATCTTCCCAGAGGTCTAATCTATCTCTGTACCAAATTTAATCGCAATCAGAAGAACAGGCAGACATTTGTGTATTCATAGAATATGCTATTGAATACAATTTTTGAATTGAAAATCATCTTTGTATTAAATTAACAAAAAAAATCACATAATTCTTAATATTTTATAGAGAAAATTACTAAAAAAAAAATAAAAATAAAAAAATAAAAATAAATAACAAAATACAAACAAGTAATTTGGATTATTTTTATATAGTATATTTTGTTTTTTGCAGGTGGCAAGATTCAAGTATCGATCGATTAAAAGCTAGTAAAACAGTATGGCCTATTCCTCAAATCGAACAAGTTTTTTTGCCAGATTTTAAAATCAAATCTCAAATAAATGAATATTCATTTAAGGTACTTATCTAACTAAGAAATCAGATGTTTCATTTGAAACAATTTTAGATAATATTTTTCAAAACTTATTGAGTAATTTTTAAACAACTTGTCAATCCTAATAACTGACTTTCAACTTAATTAATTAGTACCTATCATTGTTTGAACACTTAGCTAATACTATAAAACAAACAATTGTTTAAATATAGGTACTAAGAATATATTGTTCTGTATTATATTTATTGGGTGTTCATAGTTGAAGGTAGTTAACATAAAGTATATTTTTAGAGCTTAGAATTCATTTGTAATGGTGCATTTGGAAAAGTCTACAAAGTTGAGAAATTGCATTCAAGTGGTGATTTATATGCTATGAAAATATTGGAAAAATCATCGGTAACTAAACTACAATTTAATTTTAATTTGTGTAAAATTATGAGTACTAAAATAATTTTGAGTATAATTAAAATGTATTTACAAATAATAGGTTGTGTGTGAGAATGGAGTACAACAAGTTAAGAATGAAGTACAAATTCAATCATTATGTGGTCATCATCCATTTATTGTGAATTGTCCATTCTTTTGGCAAAATAGAAATCAATTGTTCATTGGTGAGTTAATTATTAAATATATGTCACAAACGCAATTGATTTTTTTTGAATTTGTTACTTGCTGAATTTTTGTACTGTTTTTGTTTTTATTATTTGTAAACATTAATACTAATTTTTATAATTTTTAGTTAGCGAGTATGTTGGAGGCGGTGAATTATTGAAACTATTACAAAAATATGGACCATTACCAGAAGAATTATGTCGTGTATATTTTGCTGAATTAGTTGTTATAATAGGTATTATACATAGACTAATAAATACTTTATATTATTAATAAATTATAACTAATATTTAATGTAACACTATTGAAGTACATGTTGAAAATTTAGTTGTATGATATTGTTTAAATGTCTTCCATTCCGTAGAAATATTTTCTAACTTAACAGATGATAGCTCAGTGGTGTGTTAAATTTAAATTGTTAAAAGCTAAACATTTTAATTCATAATCACCATAATTAAACTTGGTTATCATCTACCATTCTAATCATATAATTAACTTACTATATTCAGATCTTATACTGTCATAAAATTTACCTATCAAATTTTGATTTTTTTTCTCAATACTAATGTTACTTTAAATTCGTAACTTATAGTATAAACCTCATAACTCTACTCTGTCCAGAGAATGAACCTACGGATTCTGCTGCTCATCCCCCCATGTCATCCTGCTATCAAAACCGATTCTCCTATGGCAGGGTGTTGAGTAGGGAAGTGCAAAAGAACTTATTTTGGTTGGGCAGCTGTGTGTTCTCTCACTGAACAGAGTATAGTCAGTCCTAGTAATGTAGCAAGTGTTTCTCCTGAACCTCACTTAAATTATGTTGTACCAAAGTGTTCATCGTGTTTCTTTACTCCTAATACAAATATACACTGAGTGTAGTTTAATTCAAGTGTTCATATGGTTTTCGTATTAATATTTAATCAATGTTTTTTTTTTGTTTATTGGTTTTGTAAACGCTTTATGCAAGTCAAATTAATCATTTTTCTTATAGGTTGAAATAAAAGTGTGTTCAATTTTTATAATTATTATTAGTTTTTCATCTTACAATAATTTTTAATATCATCATGTGTATCTTTTTGTTGAAGTTTTTATTTTTAATTCACATTATTAAGGCATATTATGATATATAATATTTTATTTCATATGATGTTCTTAAAATATTTGTGACTTGTGTATAACAAATACATATTGAGAATATTTGTAGGTTGGTTAGACTGTTAGAGCATAATAGTATTATAGTTTGACATTTTTTAAACACAAACATATGTACCTTCAAATAACAAGTACTTCTTTTGCCATACCACTAGACATGTTGACCCTACTGATACACTTTTCACCACTTTTAAAGTAACAAAATGCAGACTTCAATTGCATGTTTCTTTATTTTGTGTGGGGTATATATGTTATACCTAATTTATAAGATTTGAAAAATATTGCATGCTAATTTTAAAAAGCCAGACTGGAATTCTCCATATTGCCTCTCCCCGGGCTCCTAAATTAAAAAAAAAACTTTTAAATTTTTATTTATTCCTTCTTGTTCAATAATTAATCAATATATTTTATGAATAAATAAAATATAACTGTAGTCTCATACAATAATACAATATATGAATTATGTGAATTTTTAATAATAATTAAGAATTGTATGGATTATTTCAATATTTTACTTTCATGTATTATGTATCAGATCAATAAAATGTTTTACTTAATTTTAAATAATATAATAATATAATTCGTCTTTAAAAGTGCTCAAAAAACTACTGATTTTTTTTATCAATAAGTAAATCTAGTACTTAATACTAATACTTGCAACAAACTGTTTTATGTTAATTTAAAAGGGGTTTTCAATATTTTTTTGTTAAATAATTCTTTTATTTCTATACAAAATTATTGTAAATAATTTAAATTTGTATAACTCTTTTCATAACCAATCTATCCATAACATAACTAAAAGTTTTAAATCATTTTAGTAATTTAATATTGAAATTGGAAGATGATCTTTATAATTTTTGGAGTTGATACGAGTTGATACGTTTTATACAAGGTGATTCATAAAACTTTTTCACACTTTTTTTTCTTCAAAGTTTAAATTATACATGTATTCAAATTCTGATTTTTGGGATTTTAATGTTTACTCAAGAAATATATTTAGTAACATTTATATTTTTTATACTGTTAATGAAGTGTCCTGTGGCAATGCCATATCCTTTTTTTTATGTGAATGCCTTGAAATGGTTAAACAGATGATTTTTTGAAAATATTGATGTAATGATGTAACTAAATAAAAATTCAAAAGTATAGTTGCTCAGTTATTGAAATCTAAATACTTATTATAGTGCCTAAAGTATAGTTCTTAAAATTTTTCAAAAATATAAGATATTTATAGGTAGGTATACTTACCTAATATTTATTACACTCAAACAATTTTACAAATTATAAAATCTTGATCAATTATAGATAATTTTCAAATCATAATAGCTAACTCCCTTATCTTTATTATCCTTATTCCTTATTATAGAAAGTTAAATAACTCAAAATGTCTTATTTAAATTTCAAATTAGATACATAAATATATTTTTATAAAAAAGGTAAATGTTATTTGCAATTTATGAGGATAAAATGGTGATTCTGATTTGATACAAGAAATGTATCAGAATACTCTTCTTAAACTGTAAATACTAGTTATTTATTTGAAAACATAGTCTTTAAGTATACTTGGTAATAAAAATTGGATTGATATCATTCAATTTAGAAATGTGAGATTATGCTTTTTGTTTTTTACTGGAATTTGTAGGTAATAATTGTATAATTAATACAATTAATTATCAACTATGATTATTTTTTAAGTATGAATGAAAAAGGAAGATAATTACTGATAAAATATCAAATAATTTTAATTTTCTTACAATAAAAAAATTATGTCAAATTGGGTTATATTATATTTTTGACATATCTAAGTATATTTTAATATTTATATTTTATTACAGATTTCTTACATAATGCCGGAGTTATATATAGAGATATAAAACCAGAAAATATATTATTAGACGATCATGGGCATCTTCAATTGATTGACTTTGGTCTTTCTAAATGGCTTCCACAAGGCTGTCATACATCTACTATTTGTGGAACTACTCAGTATATGGGTTAGTTATTTTGAACATTTTTAGAATAATTTACATAATATATAGCTTTTCTTTATAGCTCCAGAAGTTTTAGAGTCTGAACCGTTTTATAGTCACGCTGTAGATTGGTGGTCCGCTGGAGTGCTCTTATTTCAAATGCTAACAAATCAGGTAAAATTTAAAGTTTTTAAATTTATGAGTAATATAATACATTATAATATTTATTTAATTTATTCACTTTAATGGTTCTTTTATAATTTTTAATAAATAATATTTTTTAAAACGTTTTCTATATTGTGTTATCGCGAGATATTATTTTTATATGAATGGGTGAACTGGTTTTTTTAAACTTGTATAATTTTAATCGGTATACAAGTAGGCATTCGATAAACATTTCTTTAATTTTTATTTTTATTGTTCATTATTGACTACTTGAGCCTACGCCAAGTGAAGCTCACGATCTCATTCATTATTTTATCTGGTTGATAAAATCTCTTTGAACTAGAATTAAATTTATCATCGCACGTCGTACGAATTACTACAGCAATAGGCGATAAGAAAAAAAAATGACCATAAAGCTGATCCCGCTGTGATCTCACGGCAGTCGACAACCCGCGGGCGGTACACGCACAAAATTCCTTTAAAAAAAAAACGCAACGGCGACTGCCAAGAGAGGTGAATAACCAGTTCTGAACTTGAAGTCCAATTTCAAAACCGGTCCGTTTGACCTCCGTCGTAGACGGCTGTTATCCCATGTTATTTTACAGCTATAATAAAATGTTTATTAAAACGCCTTACTCACTGATTTAACACACTTAGGTTCGTTTAACATAATTATGTTACATCAGCCGTCCGCATGCTTCGTATGTAGGTATATACATAGTTTATACTTTTCATGCTCGTGCTTGAAATGTGTTTCCAATGTCAATAGGTACATGAATAATATCGACCGTTGGGAATTATATTATAATACAATTGTCTGGGGATAAATCTACAAAATACTAATTATTATTGTTAATTATATAATTATAATATTATGCCTTTTCTATGGTAAATATAAACCTTTCGCATTTGAAAAATGCATATGCTCATATTATAACGGTAACATTTATTATAGGTGGTGTATAGTATATCTACCGAAGTAGTAGTTTGTATTATATTATTCTGTTGGTGAGTATGTTATTATATGTTTATATTTTACGAGGGCAAAAAGTTGACAGTGCAGTGATCGATGTTTTAACGTCATAATATCCATAGCCAAATTTTTGAATGTCGAAAAAGTCATATGAAATATTTTTTTTTCTTTTGTTACACTACGTCACTTCTATTATTGAAGTCCATAGGCATCAACTAAATTATGAAGGCACAAGTTGATAAATGTTCCGTACACGTTAACAAGTTCCGTTTGTTTTGTTTTTATTTTTCACACACAACCAAGCAAAGTACCATTATTTTTAATTTAACATATAACCGTGTGGATTGTTTGAATGGTTTAGCATATTATTATTGTTTCCATTGTATCTACCCCCAACGGATTAAAACAATAAAAACCAATTTATTAACCAAGGTGGGTTATTTGTGTTATCCGTGTACACCCCATGAGTCGTGACCTGTGAAATTAATGTTGGTCACATTTCCATTATATTATATTTTTCGTATTTTTACTCGTAAGTTATTGGAACATAGACTATTGTTTTAATTGACGACCCGGATGTACCTAAATTGCCTATTCAAAACGCCTTCTTAAATCGTTTTCTTAGTAATTATAATTTGTTGACAATTGTTTATGTGTGTTTTCACATACTATATTTTATTATATACTCATTTATTTCTCACGCGTACGCACACGTCTTGTGGATGTTATGTTGTTAGGTATAGTTGTATAATACTTGCATAATTATACAATCGTGATTTTTCTGTTTTGCTATGATGATGTAGAGTTAATTGAGTAATTATATACCAATTGGCAATTACTATCTTATCTGTTTATTTTATGAAAATCAATGATCAAATAAAGGATTTATAAAAACTAAAATAAAAAAACACAATTTTAAGAAATCGCGTATAATATTCTATTGTTGATGTATGACAATCCGTCATTGTATAATAAATTAGGTACATAATGTGTAAATAGTTAAATACTATAATTTAACAACCTAATAGCTAAATAGAAACTTAAAACTAACATAGTATTCATGTTTTTGTTCATTTAAATTATTATAAATAAGTTGCCTATAAATAAATTATTTATAAATTGATATCACACAGAAGAATGACTGAATAAATAGCAATTAATTTCACTACAAATTGTTTCCATTGTGAAAAATTGTTATGATTTATATATATATATAAAAATTTTTTTTAAATTAAGTCTAATTAGAAATGAACTTCACCAGTTCATGATTTTTTTTTTTGTTGGGAATGGCACTATAGACGTACATGATTTTTTATATTAAATTTGTCTGACAAATATTGTTGTTTATTTGTTCTGGACGTTATTCTGGTCCTTTTGGTGGTTGGTTCGTTTATATTGCTATTCAGTCTTGTCATTTTTGATTACCTAGTTTGCTTTCTTTTGTTTTTGTTTCTTCATAATTGAGTCAGTGGGCTTCTTTTCTTTGGTCGCATCCCGTTTGTTTACGGAGTGTTGTTCCTTTTTTTCGTCACTTGCAGATTCTGGTTTTTTTGGTTCTTCCGCCGCACTTTGTTCTGTCGGTTTCGGTGCTTCAGCTGGTACTTCAGATTTTGGTTGTTCGGCTGGTTTTGCTGCTTCGGCAGGTTTCTGTTCTTCAGCTGGCTTTGGGTTTTCTGCGGATACCAGAGCGCCTGATTTTTGGATATCTTCGGCAGGTTTAGCTTCAGATTGAACAGCTGGTTCTGCGGAATTTGCTTCTTTGGCAGGTTCAGCGTTCTTTTCAGCTTCAGGTGCAGCTACTGGATCGGCAACTGCAGGTACAGTATGTGCTGCAGATACTTCAGGCACTGCGGGTACTGCGGGTACTGCAGGTGATACCTTGGTCTCAGAAATTTCACTGGCAGCGGGCACAGCGTCTTCCACTAGTTTGGCGGATTGTTGCTCAGCTGGCTTGGATGGTTCTTCAGCAGCTTTGTTTTCAGTTGACGGAGCAGATGCAGAGGGTTTGGCTTCTTCGGCAGCAACTGGGGCGGCAGCGGGAGCAGCAGCTGGATCTGCTTGTGCAGCTGCAGGGGCTGCTTGTTCAACTTGATTGGTTTCGATGGATTGTTGGGTTGCTTTTCCGTCTTGTGTTTCAGTTGGGTTGAGTGGTAAAGCTACAGGTACCTCGCTGTTGGGCTTGGCTGCTTCTGGTTCAGCTTTTAAGTCACCGGTAGGTTTGGATTCTGGCTTAGCTTCAGAAATCAATTCAGTTTCGGCCTTGACATCAGTTGCTGGTTTATTTTCACTTACTGGGGCTGCGGCGTTTTCTGATTTAACATCATTATTTGTGGCTGGCGCGACTGCGTCATTTTCTGGTTTGGATTCAACAACAGCTGCGGGTTTTGAGTCGCTTTCTGGTTTTGATTCGCTGGCCACAACAGGCTTTGCATCACTTTCAGGTTTTGGTTCACCGCCTGAAGGTTTTGGCTCACTTTCAGCCTTAACTTCGCTGACAGTAGGCTTAACTTCGGCATCTGCAGGTTTGGAATCGCTTTCGGGCTTAGCATCGCTCACCGGTGAAGCTGCATTAGTTTCTGGTTTAGCTTCTACTTGCTTTTGAGGTACTGCTTCAGATGGTACTGCGGGTACTGCTGGTGCTACTTCACCAACAGGCATGGATTGGGTGGTCCAGAAGAGAGCTCCGAACAGGCATAGTCCCAAGATTATAGTTTTCATTCTGTAATAAATCGTTTACAGTATTAAACTTATAAATTTATACAAAGTATGTTTTGGTTAATTTTATAAAATAAAATAATTTTAAATTAAATTAGTACATTTAAGAATGTATTGTTTTGATATAAATGAATTTAACCTTTTAATCATTTAAAAGACAACCTCTAATTTAAAACAATATAGACGGGTCGTTTATACTTAGCGAAACATCAAGAAACCCCACATTCTATATAAATGAATTAATACACATTTTTTTCAATTTATAATATAGAACATATTAGTTTTGAAAATCTCGATGACCTATACATGAGTATTATTTATTCAACGACCTTCTTTTGATTAGTAGTTTTTCAATTATATGCACCTGTATTATCTTTATAGCTGTAGTATTTTCATTTGTTGTGATTCCGATAGATTTCAAAAATCGGCATTGAAAAAAATCAATGGATTATTTAGGTTAAGAATAAAAATACAATTCTATAGTTATATTTGAACACAATTAATAATATTGTTTTAAAATTGGGTTGAGGCCATTTTATTTCAATTAGTGTATTATAGTATTACTTAATTCAAATTTAATTTTTATTTTGTTTTTAAGTATAGATTATTTTTTTTTGTTTCATTGATAAAATATTTAAAATTTTAAAATTCGAAATGGTATTATAATATATTTATATATTATACTATAAGATGTCATAGGCTATTTTATTAAAATTTCTTTTTCATAATTATTTATGAATATGTACTTCAGGACAGTGTCTATTAAATCTAGGTAGCGTTTTATAGCGTTTATTAAGATAAAAAAAACTATAACAACTAGGTAGTTAAATTTACTTTTAGTATAAGACGTATTCATTTCTAATTTTTATACTTAATCCAATTGTTGAATATTTCCTTTTCGAGTAATACAAATTTAAAACTTATAACATCCTATAGTTGAAATCTATAAGCATTCCAGAATATGTTCTAAATAATGAATTTCAGTACAATTCAACATATTGAATTATATTTCTTGATTTTCATGTGTTACATACATATATGTGCATGCGGTTATTAAGCTACATTTTTTTTTTTGAGAAAAATATAAATTCTGTTTCAGCCTGAGAGCTTTTAGTTTATTATTATTTTTTGAACATTCATTTATAATTTGTTTTATTTTAGCTATATTTATGTATGTATATTATATATTTTTTTAAATTCAGTTATTATTGTTTTGCAAATTTAAATTAAATTTAATCTTCTGTATTTTAATAATATATCAAAACAAAGTAAGATGAAATGTTTATTTTTTAATTTATAAAAGTTATTTTACTGTTAATTATTATGGTTTAAATAAAAGTTGATTTTTTATTACCAATTTGATCGTAAAATGAACACAAAAAAAATGTATTAATCATTAAAACTAAGAATTGAATCTACGATGTTTATATAATTATTTGTTCGTTTTTCATTTACATTCATTTAGTAGGGACCTACAATATTATATAAAATAAAGTTAGTCGTTATTGTATAGATATTTTGTGTTAAGTTCAAATCGAAAAAGGTATTTGATCGTATTTTGTTGTCCATCTACTCGATAAACAGGACGGAAAATAAACGAATTTTTAATTTTATAAGAAATACATTTTTTTACCTGGCAATGATTTGTGTGTAAGACGTTGGTTTAAAAATAAAAACACGACACCGGAATATACTACTGTATACGGAACGAAATTGTATTTATTTTATACCGCCGTGTTTCACCACTCACTGATCGTAATGTTCTGTCGGCAAAAAAAGTTGTGTCCAGGTTTGCGCGTGATACTTGTGTAACGTTGCGCATACAACGGGCTACCTCTTTATAAGTAGTACCTCGGCGCAACACACGCACCCCCAGCAGCCTCGCTCGCACACTGCTGCCACCACTCGGTCGCCTGTCCGAACGGAAAAATTGGAAACCAATAGTTACGTCGCGGCTTTAACAGTAATAATAATAATAGTATAATAATGCGTGTCCGTGCGCGCAACTTTGTTTCTGATGATGTAATAAGAATTAGTTTTGCGTTCATTTTAAATATATTTTATGTAATATTATGGTTAATCGGGATTGTGTATATGAAAAAATATCTTTTGAATCGCACTTTTCGTAATTCCAAAAATTGATGTACATGTTAGCCTGTATCTCTGTATTCGCTTCAGCTACACGCTTATGGCGTCACGACTTGGTTTGGAGCGTGATAGAATAAACATATCATTCCATATTATTATACTTTAAATTAGAGTATGTCATAGCCATAAACGTAATATTAAAACGGATGTAATGATATCTAAATTAAAATATAGTTTGTAATAATTAATTAAAGATCCTAAAATAATCTGGTCCTGCACAGATGAGTCAAGTATTTTGAAGCTATACAATCAATACAATTATCATTTAACATTTTCATAACATTTTCAGTTATCAGTTATCACTAATGAATTTATAATGAGTTTTTGTCTTAATTGATTTGAGTGTTAACAATAATGACTTATTAATCATCATTCATCGGTATATAATTACAATAATAAATTATCTATTTTTAATGAAGAATTAATTTATTCATTCTGAAAAATTATATAGCTTGGATTATATTTTCATCACTAGAATAAAATATATATTATGATCAGTTCGCATATAAATATATTTTATACTATTTTAATTTTTACTCATGACTTCGCGAGATCATTGTTTGAACACGAATTTAACTTGTCAATGTATGTATTTACTAAATGCGTGTTTGTGTGTACCTATATAATCGCTTAGTACTCGTATAGTCGTATATTTGTGTTGTAATATAATGAACATGAATTAGCTACGCCTTTGTAACCAAGATAACAACTTTATAAACCAATAGACGCCAATTTATCCGAAACATATACTTAGTATTTTGTAATAATCTTTCAAGTAAAAGTTCAGGGCTGTGTTGACCAACTACCTACTAATGTTTTTTTTTCCAATTGGCGTATGAAATATTACTACTTATGCCCCATGAAATTTTGAAATATTACACGACTTTCGACTTTCCGCGATAATTAATTTTCAATCGATAAAATATTGTATCTTAGATGTCAGAACTCGCGGAATATAATAACTGTATTAATGAAAAAGAATTCGTTTACAGAAAGTAATAAAGAATTTAATTAAATTCTTCAATTCAACATTTTACTGTAGACCTCAAATAGGTAGGTATAGCGTGTATTATAGTAAATAAATGATTTAGTATTAACTATAATATGTTAATGTACCTATGACTCCTCCAACAATCGGCGTATCAATATAATTTTAAAAGATATCTTAACCCAATTAATTCGTATATGTTATCGTATAATATATAATATATTCCTTAATTTTTAACCAGGACAGCGGACGTGTAAAATCTGAATATTTTATTAGATTTCGAGGTGCTATTGCTATCAGTGTTATGTATATATACGTATGTATCGATAAATGCCACGTATCTGTATACATTGTAATGCTATATATATATATGTGTACAATATAGGATAATTTTACACTGGTATCGAGTTACACGTTTACAGACATACGTTTATTTTTACCGTTACCTTATTATTTTGTACTCAGTAAAAACTTGAGAAGTTGTAATATCAATATTGTAATATAACAAAGGTCCGTAATAGTAATATATCATTATAATAATATAATATATAAAAAAAAAACCTTCAGATTCAAATAGAGTCTTCAACAGACTATACATTTCACGATTTTACGTTGATAACAAGCAGTGTCTGACACATTCAACGGACGTGAGTACTTCAATTGAACAATATTGATATTATAAAGTTCTTATAAAATGTGTATAAAAACTTTACAATAATAATAGAGCACTCGAAATAAGTATACTTTGTGCGAGCGTGTATAGACGAAACCATCTTGAAAAGTTCTATGCTACCCTCCGTATACTATATGTAGTACTTGCATACTCGTTCAGTTTTTTCTTTAATAACACCACCGAATTTTTACGATATTATTATTAAGTTGATTTAAATCATTTTTATTTTCTACATGTAAGATCATTATAGAAATACGTTGATTGTGCCGAAATATGGTTTCATATTTTTGCTTAATATTTTGCATACATATTACCTTTATGTCCATGTAATATGTGGGTCCTTACTTATTTCAATAATTTTATGTTGTTATCAAAGTTTAGTTGCAATTTCTGACTATAATCGATTTGTTAGTTTTTGATGTAAAATTTGTAATGTTATACAATTTGTTCAATTGATATTCGTTTGTTAATTTCCAATGGGCGCATCACGTTGTATCAGATAGTGTTATGTAGCAATAACTGAATTTCCCCGGAGAGTTTAGTTGCATGTTGTTAGTGGTCAATTAAATTAAAAGGTCAGAAACAAAAAGTACCATTGAAATACACGAAATATTTTGCAACTTGTATGCTAAAACAAATTATAACATACACACTGGCAAAAACCCTATAACTTAACCATTTTGGGGTTTTAATTCTTACAAATTTTACTGTAACACTGGCCTATTCCCTTAACCCTAGTTCAGTACTTTTCAAATATTGATTTTCGGTCTTTCGGTGTAGATAATTTATGGTTTGTCCCTTTTCTTCGTTGTTGGTCCAAAACCTAATACGTTATACGGTCGTGGTATACTGTGTAAATGAATATAACTTTTAACTATAATCGACATATTTTTTTTCGGAACGTAATATAACCGGAAATTCGTTACACATATAATAATATACAGGGGGATTTTTTGTGCCATTTAAGGAGTGTCCTGTGGCGATACGAACCTTTGTTTTTCTAATGAGAACCCCACTTTTTTTTTTTTTAATTATTTAGTGGATAATTTTTTGAGAATTTTGATGTATCGAAATCAAAATTCGAACGAGTGGTTTTCGAGTTATTTGACAATTTGTACTAAGCATGATAGTCCATAATAGGGATATGATTATTGCTTATACAGTTCTACTCATGGAATAAGAAAAATAACTAAATAAATCAAGAAAAATTTTACTTGCTATTTAGTATTTACCTAAGTGTTTGACTAAATGAATATAAAATGACGTATTATTTTATATTATGTGTATAGACTATAGATAACAACGTATACTGTATAAGCATACCCTCCTTCCCTATTATAAACTATATTATCCTTAGCACAAAATGTGTATAATAACTAGAAAACTACTCGTTCGAATTTTGATTTCAATACATCAAAATTCTCAAAAAAACTATCCGCTAAATAATTTACAGTAAAAAGTGGGGTTCCCATTTAAAAAAAAAAGTTTGTATCTCCACTCCTTAAGTGGTACAAAATATCTCATTAATATGAAAATATGGTCTTTGAGTATATTTATAGATTCTAAAAATCAGATTTTGAAAAACTTCATTATTAAAGAAAAATAGGGAGGTGATCATACTTGTTGGATCACCCTGTATATTCGATAGGTTAGGTTAGGTATTATTGCATGTGCAAAAAATATCTTTCTCTTTATTAAAATGAAATCAACGATGGATATTAGAAATATTTAAATGTCTGAAGGCGAAAACAACAATTCGTATAAAATTTCAACTCAATCAAATTTCAGTGTTTTTATTTGTATTTATACATTTTATTAATATTAGTCTTAAATTCAGTCTAGTTACATCAACATCAAGGCTTATATTTTTTTTTATAGTAATGTATACTGTATAAAAAAAAAAAAAATAATGTAATAAACAAATAATAGTATGAGCCTGTTCATTTGGTTTTTTTCATTTATTCTAAACCGGTTTTATACTTTATTATTATTAATTTAATAACACATACATTTATAATTGGTTACAATAGAAAAACAGATTATACTTCTTTACTATAATAAGCTCTGAAGCTGAATATTAAATACTTATTGACTAGTAGTATAGTGTTATGATAAATATCGTGTTAGAAGTGGAATGTGCCGTTAAAACATTGTTTTAAAATTCTATGTAACAAATAGGTACTAACAACATATTTTGGGCCCTATGACAAATATATTTTAAATCATTATTTCCACATTTCATAAAACAAATTATCTAATTAACATTTAATGATAAATTGATAAACTGTTAACTGAGTTTCTGTTTGTAGTACTATAAGTCTATAAGGACATAGGTATAATACAAATATAATACTATTGTGTAACAAAAATTCGATATTTATTTTTAATAAAATCTTTTGCAAATCGATGATTTTCGGAATGAACACATTACACATAACTATTCTATGAAAATATTGTACAAAAAAAAATATCATAGAATAACTTATTAATATTGCTGTATGCCTGTATGTCTGTATACCCGTATCGAAGGGGTACATATAATTTTTTTTTTATTGTTTTATAACTTGTTGGCAGTTGGTGTGCTTGTTAACTAACGGTTATAAAATTGCATTTTAACCGTTATAATCTGAATTTGTAGTTCCTGTATAAAAGACAAATTACGGTGTCGAATTCAAAATCTACATTTCAGCAGTACTAGCGAAACGATTTTTAAATCAATGTTCTACCTTTAAATAGTGTTGCGTAATAATAATTATTATTCACTGAATAAATTTGGGACACTAGGTTGAGAAATACAAGTTTTCCACCTATAGCAGTCCAGACAAAAACCCAGCCAATTTATTGCCGCCCATTAAATCTTGTTATCTTCCGGGCCCATCAGACGGTTTTTGTTTTCGGTATTTCCTATTGTGTGTGCGTGATTTTTTTTTCAGCGGTCCGCATCCAATCTGTGTTTTATATCTCGGCTAAATGGTACCCATTATTTCGTTAACCCTTTATTAAAAGTATGAACGCACATTATCTTTTGCGTATTCGGCCCGCAGGTTCACTACACAACATTCCGAACTTATTTTTTTTTCATTTTTTCATTTTTTTTTTTTTGGATACCATCATGACAAGCTGAATACAGCTGTGGATGATTACTTTCATTGCACGTATGTCGTGGACCTCGTTGAGAATTCGAAAAGTCTTAGAACAAACGGTGCTTGCATTCATATATTATTATAGTAATGAATGCAGTACGAATATTAAATAAAATAATTATTGTATAGCTCGCGAAGAGAGTGCGGAACGATTTGATCCAAAAAAGTATATTCCTATTTTCAGTAAAGTGGAGAAATATTTTTTTATACCAGCTCACATCACATACACCTCAATTGCGTTTCTTTGTATTAATAAGTTGATGTGCTTACTTATTTCGCCTAAAGGTGTTTTCACGAATCACATTAACCTTTGCAACAAAGAATGCGTACACTGCACACTCTCAGTAGTGTTTCGACCATCTTAGATCTGAATACTTGTTATTATTATTATCATCATCATCGTCATCATCACAAGAACGCACATTTACTAGGAGGAGATGACGTGTACCTATATTGGAAAACATGCAAAACTGGTTTAGTCGGTCTAACTATTATCATTTATTATTTATAATTCACCAGAAAGGTCAAAATTAAATGTAACGGGATCACAGTATAATATTTTTAATCGAACCATCTATTTTTAGCCACAGCGATAAATTTGTTATTTATATGCAAGTGGAGAAAATTGAACGTATCTTGGTTACTGGTTAATGGTAAGTGGTTACGGCTGCAAGGAGTATCTCAATTCATATTCAAAAGTAGCACTTTACACTTCCGCACTTATTCATTCTAAGAATAATTCCATAAATTATATTATAAACTATACAATTCGGCGCCTTCGTTTTTATCAATTGTGTACAGCTAGGTATTCATATTCATTTGCTTTTCAAAATTCAAAAATAATCATAATTATAAATTATAATTAAAATTTGCATTTTAACCGATTTATTTATTCCACGTAATAGATATTCTATGAATGTGGCCAAATATTCTTTAACAATAGCTTACAGTCTTACACAGTTAAAAAATTATATTTTTAAGGGGAAAAATTAATTGTCTCTGTTTTATCAACTTTTTTTGTCAACTGCTGAATATATATTATATTTGGATAAATATATAATTGTTATTTCTGAAATTGTATGTGATTTATTTTAATTTCCTGACATTATAAAAAGTCGTAACTGATACAATTTTTAATATTTACAATCTTATTATCCAATAAAATATTTTGAAATTTAAGAAGAGTAATCACACTAATCACTAATTGTTATTAAAAGAACACTTTCTATGATATTTTTGTTTTTTTAATTATGTGATAAACATTCATGTACTGTACCTATATTTAAGTTTATGTGACAAATATAATAGTATATGTTCAATTTAAATGTCTGATTACTGGTGATAAAATTAAATGAACTTGAAAATGTTATAATAAAAATTAAATTTGTTCTAAAAATTAAATTAGGTACACTAAATTTGTATTTATTTCATGGTTACATTTCGAGCAACCATTATACAACAGATTATTGTATAATTAAATTGATTTTATATTTTGGTTGTTTTGTTTCTGTGACGATAATTTTTGTGATAATGTGTTAAATTTTATATTGTATAATAAATTATAATATATTAGTACTAAACATTAAAATATCTAGTCGCTTTTAATAATTAGACCATTTATATATAGAATTTAAAATTTCTCAAATTACCATTAAATGTGCTTATTTTATGTCTGGTATTACTAGGTACTATATTTTAGTATGACCCTATCCCGTCTTCGTATATATTATAATATAATTAAAATCTTGATGATATTTATTCTTGTTTTTTTTCTCGTGATCACCTATAAGGCTTAAAGTTGTTATGTAATCAGTGTACCACTTGCCAGAGTTAACCGTGAAATTACCCAGAATCAATAAATAATAATTTATTTCCCAAGTTTATTATAAAATTGTTATTTTGGTTTGTAAAATAACTATACAGTAAGAAGAATTCGCGAAAACCAATTTCTTGCAACACCTATGTATGTTTTTTATTTCGCGTCTGCATTTTTAGTGTTTATTGTTTTTTTGCATTTTAAATGGGTACCGCTAATAATATATATTTTACCATATGGTTGGGTTTGTTTTTTATTGCTTCAATAAAATTGGTCTCCTTGCGGCTACTTCATTGATCAAGTTCATGAGTTACAATGTTAAAATTGCACCAGGAAGCACAAAGTCACGATCTCTCGAAAATTCCTGATAATTATTTATCGATTATATAAAATCGCACCGTCTTGGCGCCCATCATATTCTTAGAACAACCCGTTTTAATAGGCCAACACGTATGCAGCCGGTTCATGACTAAGATTATACTCCAAAATACACCTCGAGCCTTGAAAAGTATTATTTACGAGTTTGTTGGACAAAAAAAAAAACACATTCATAATAAATATTTTCTTTCTTCTCATCACAATAAAATTATTACGAAACGATATTATCTTCTGCAACCTTCGGCAATTTACAACACCCGTGATTTAAATGATCAATGCATTTGTACAAAAATCTAATTACCGGTTCTTGGACGAAACCTGATAAACTTGACCTTTGCTCGAAGTTTTCCAAGTTAAGTCGGAAGTGTGTATATTGTATTATTTCTTGACCCATTTTATTTTTAATTATACCATGCGTCTAAATTTTCTTCGAACACTTTTTGAGTAAAAATTCAAAACATTTCACACTGTCTTGCTTATAAACTGAAAATTGAGCCTGGCAGTTTTCAATTTGCGGAGAGGTAATTTTTAATTGTTTCTGCAATTCGTAGGTGTAACAAATACTGTATAGTTACAACTTACAACCATTAAAAAATGTAGAAAAGTATAAGGAAATGAGGTGTTAATTTAAAATTTTTGTATGGAGGAGTTTTTTCAGAGTCATTTAACCTAGCCTAAGAGTTATTGTTGCTTTCAAATGTGCCTAAATAATATTAACACACCGTACTGTATTTTACGCTGCTGTATTCTACTCTATTCTACGTATCTGTATCATTTTTGAATTTTTTTTTTAAATTGCTTTTTCGAATTAATGTGCTTATAAATGGTATGTGTTACATTGTTACATGTGAATATAATATGATCATTCTTCTGATTTTTTATACCTCGATATCTGTGTTTATTTCATTGAATCAGAGTTGCATGCAGCTATAATTGTTGTTTGGATTTTCTGTGATAAAAAAATGTCTTGTCTCGTGCTTAAACACTTGTTTATCATTTTTTCTCTTAAACGTATTTTCTTTCTGTAGGCACATAAATTTAAAAATTATATAGGCTATGTGCACCCTGCAAAGTGTTGTCGGTGGATAGTTTCTTCTGTACGCACACTTCACGTGTTAGACATTTTGTTATTTCCCAATATCAAGTTACATTTTTATACTTATGAATCATGATTCATATTGTATATTTATTGTACATGTCAAATACATTATAAAAACAATGGAAGTGCTTGAATGTGGTATTTAAATTAGTATTAATATAATAATTATTCCATGTTTTCTATTATAATAACGAGCAAGTAATAAAACAAGTTCATGAGATGTAGATAAAATGTAAATAAACAACTTTTTATCTGTTGTTTATGTATTAATAACATTAATAACTATATAGGTTTTAATGAATAATGACCATATTTAATCGTATTTTTTTACATTCTAAAAAATTATTTTAATTTTCTAAATTAATATTAATTTGTTTCTAAACATAATGTGTGCATTCAAATATTACACGTCATGTAGGTACTTTATAGTTTATTGTATTTAATGAGTTAGTTTAGTGGTTATAATATATTCGACTTGCTAAAGTAAGGTTCGTAACTATACCTATATAGTATAGTGTTATTACTTACAATAGTATCTTAATTTGCTATTTAATTACTGTAGTAATTATAATTTTCTGATGATGTTCTTAATAATTTCTCTAAATATAAGGCAGTGGCATAGCCAGGTGGGTTTTGGGAGTTTAAACCTTTCCCACCCCATCGACATTTTTTCCCTTAATAAATTCATTATTTATTTACAAAACCTGTAAAAAGCTTAGTTTAATTTATACTTAACTCCCTCTCTCATTGAATAATCCTGGATACGCCACTGAATTTCCGTCTGAAGAAGGCGAGGGAATTAAAAAAAAATTATCCTATAGGTTATAGAATTATAGAGACTAGATAGTGGGTACCCTATATATTTTATATCCTGTCCAGTGCTTTTCAATCCTAACCAAATGATTTGTTTAGATTGTATTGTAACATGCCAACAATAGTAGGTAGCTGGTACTCGTATTAATACTCACTACAATTTGATTCAGACTTCAGATTAATGTAGTCTTTTGTTTGACTTATTTCTTTTAGAAAATTGCTTTTCCATATTAAAATGTACCCATATATTATAACCGGTGTATGGACTATATATATAATATACATATTACTGTTTATAGACAGCAAAATAATGAATAAGTATTAATTTAAAATTCAATTATTTTACATGGTCAGTAACTTTTGGAAAATAAGGAAGGACGAAGTGTAAGAAGTTTTCCGGTCGTGGTGTATTGTTAATTTGTTAATGATAATTATTAATATAATCAATCTTAAATTAACTATACCGAGAGGTCGGGCTCTGTTCACGAGTCTTAGATCCGGGTTAATATTATTTGTTTTCACGTTTAACTATTCGCAACGTCATAACATAACAATTTATCTAAGAGATTTTAAATAAAAAATTATTTTCTTGTTTGAATAATGTAGCACGTCAAAATTAACATAATATTATTATATATGTATGATGTTTACATTGTGCATAATATAACAGTACCACCTTTATCAATTATAAATTCGTTAAAATTTAATATTATCTAAAAAAATATTTATGTATTACCTACATACGAAGGCCCGGGAAACCTCAACGAAGACAAACGACCTTAAAGATAATATCTTGAATTACTTTTAAAGTTCCGTGATTTTTTTTCATTCTTATAATAATTTCTGAGATCTGAAAAAGATCTTAACATTAATGTCTTATGTAGGAACTGTTGTAGCTGTAACACGTTGATTCACTTACAGTTACACTAATTTGTCTGAAATGTGGGTACATAATTAACAACAATTTTAAAGTATAATATATATGTAACACATACTTACTCATGCGTGTTTTTCTTATAATTTATTCTACATTTCTACAGAGAATTCAGACATATATATAATACAATATACCTACAATGGTGTATTGAATGTTTGGATCGCAGTTTTCTGATACCCATAAGTCGCAAAAGTTATGTAATTAATAATTATATATAGTTATCATTTTGGAATAAGGGCAGACCTTAATAAGACATAATTATATTTTTAGATACAATATCCTCTTAGTATATAAATCAATTTTAATTTATGGACAGTTATTTTATACTATTATCTTTAACGTTTATTTCCATGTTCATGTCGTATCTTGTTAAATTAAGTATATAGGTATAACTTTAAATGAATTAACAATTTTTTTTTTAAATTTGTATCAAATTCCACAGTTAATTTTGTTTGAATAATAATTTAATATTGTTGTATAGACATTTTTATGCGATGTGCAGAATTGCTGGCAATAACCTTCAAATAGGTCTTAAATTGTACCGGGTAGGAAGTTGGTTACAATGGCAAAGCTAATATTACTATATGGAAATAATCGTTTCACATTATTCCCATGTAATTTAGTACGCACACAAACACACTCGCTATGCCTGTGATGTATTAACAGCATACAAAATAATACCTTGTCAACCGTCAATATTATGGTGTTTGTAAATTTGTTTAGAACGTTGTTCTGACAAATTGCCTGGGTATAGAACCGTGTGCGTACAATAAGACTTGGTGCGTCATCGGCGGGTACATTGATTTCGTTGATATAATACAATTTATGATTAAAAATATAAGAATAAAATAATAATGAAGACGATGATGATGGTTATGATAATAATGAGTAAAAATTGCGACTCAGCCGTGGTGGATGTTGTGTCAATTGTGTATGTGCTGTGCCCTATGATGTGCGCAAATTATGTGTCGTTATCGAGGCGGCTCGACTCAAAATCCATTGCTACCATCATCAAGTTGAACAACCTTCAATATTATTATTCTCCATCGTTCACGGTCGTCGTCGTCGCGGTGTCTTATACGCATATATCCTGCACGAACGTATATAATAATATTATATATACTATTTTATTATTATAATGATAATATTCCCTGTACTTATTTTTTGTCCCCTCTTTTGGTGTAGATGAGTACGTTTTTTATCTTCGATTCATTACTTGCAAAGGATTGAAAAAAATAAATCTATAAGCCAACCATGCGCAATAAGGGACGACGGCGGCTGTACCTGCACATAATAATATGATCGTATACAATATGCATGTATATAGCTACGGCGGCGGCGCAGCGGTAATAATATAATAATAACACGTTATACGTGCGCGGTGGGGTCGTCATGGCCATAAACGGAACTTGCAGAAAATACGGCGACGGCCTGTAAAGCGCATAATTGTTTTTATAATATTATTATATAATATAATATAATATACCATTGCGATACATTGGATCGAATGTTACTTCTTTTGCAGCGCAAGAGGACAGCACAATGAACCGACGATTGTCCGGCCTTTGTCCGTTGCGTTCTCGACTCGCAAAACGTATTTCATTCCGAATGTTGTATATGTGTGTATGTATGTGTGATGTATATATGTATATGTGTATATGTGTATGTATGTTTATATGTAACAATATTATTATTATTGAACATGTGTACGGCAACAACGACGGAGGGGTGCTCTTTTCTTCGGATAACCATTTTTGTCGGTGCCTGTGCCCATCTCCACAAACATTAATACCGTTCGATCGTATACGATATACATGTACGGACAGATTTCTCGTCGGTCGATCCTGATAGTTCAATGGGAGCTTATAAGTGTTGAGTTTGAAGGGTTTTTTCTTTACGATACCGATTGTATGCCCATCAGTTTTCGATTTGGCACAGTTAACTATTTTAACGTCTATAGATTTTAGTAAGCAATATTGATTGTCTTTATTATTATACATAAACCTATATATACCACTGCCGCGGGAGGACGAACGGAGATTAGAACATTGGATTGGATTCCCACATTATTATATAGTAATATAATTTCGACTCTTGTAAGAAGATACTTGTATGGGAAGTAATGTTATTACATTATGTATTGTTGAATTAATCGGTCTGCTGAGCGAAGGTCCAAAGCGTAAAATGCATTTTACGGTTTCGCCTTCAATTATCGGATTACGTTTTTCTCATTTTCGGTGTTCGACAATCCAGCAGTTGAGGGAGTGTGTTATATTATTGCCGTGTTTCGCTCGTCCCGCCTTCGAGTTCACGTCGTCGGCCATAATTTTAGGATTTAATAAAACCCGTCATTATACCATTTTCGAAAATATCTGTTTTCGAACCACCGCCCCAGCCTTTCGTTTGCCAGAAACCGTCTGGCTGATGCCGTCGTATTATTATCATTATTTATTAATATATAATGCGTTTACGTGTTTGGGGCATTTCAATATAAAACAATCGAAAAGCGTAATCGATTTCCAGTCATTTTTTCCCTCCTACAGTAAAAACCATTTTTCCTATAAATTGTGGAGGGACCTATAGGAAAACTATATATATATATAATAAAACTCAAACACTGAAAAAGAAATTACGTGCAAAGAATATTTATACTGCGGTAATATTCATGTTATTATCGAGTCATTACGTTATACATTTTTTAAAGTTGTCGATTTTTGTTGATGAATTCTTTTGACTTTTTACGTAATAAACCATCGCTTGTATTCACTGACCACTGAACATAAATCAATTACAACCTGTACTTATTATATAATAGTATTAATATTTTTTTGATTTTTTGTATTAATCGTATAATTGATAAAACATCATGCTGCATGTTCTAGTAAAAATCATAGTTAGAATCCTAGATGATGCAGGCTCTTATCGTCTCTTGAGATACAATATGTATCCTGATTGCATTTGGGAATTCTAACGTGGGCGAAAGAGGTATTCGTTTTACTTAGGGTGTTTGAGTTTTTTCTTGTATATTTTTTTTAAACACTTTGAGATAATAAACTGCTCAAGAATATTTATAATTTTCCATGTATCTAGGTATAGATTTAACAATATTGATTACCATTTTGGGGTAAACCTACATACTAAATTTTAAATAGCTTATCGATTATGAATTATTATGATAATTGTCGATTTAAAATTTAAAATAATAATACATTACTACATCACTATCTTGCGCAGCCGAGGTGAGCGAATCGAGACGAACTTTCAATGTAGGAGTTACTGAACTGACAAATATTGTTATTATATAGTTATTATTATTGAGTGTAATATGTTTTTAAGTGTATATTAACGATATTATTAGAGGTCACCTTATAAAATATCTGTTATGTGTATATTATTGCTGAGTGTTAATCATTCGAGTTATTAAGTGATTAAATAATGACTTAAAATTATCCTTACTCATAAAATGACTCATAATATATATCATAATTATTATTCAAAAATGCATAATAATTGTATGTCTTCAATTGTAACGTATTTCGTTTTGTATTATTGCGCACTATGTTTGACGTAGGTCGTATACATAACCTAACGTATATATATATAGGGGTGGGGTAAACAATTTTTACTTATTTATATATTGGTATTTACTTATATTTTAATTTTTAATTTTTGATTTACAACCCCCCTCTCCGAATCTCTTTTTAGCGTATGAGATTGGTCCAACGCCATAATAAGATTAATATAGAATTGTATTTGACAAATCGCTGTAATATTGTGGTACACCTCAAATCCTTGTTTTAAACCATTGTCTCTTTTTCCGACGTTGCAGTAGGGAATTAACAGCTTTAAAAGTAAATACGTTACGGTCACAGCCCTCGTAAATAGTTGATTCAACAATGATTAAATTATATGCCTTTATGCGAGTTTCGTGTATTAGTATTGTAGTATCGTATTATGCTATGAATACGTAATAAAAATAAATTAATTGGCCACCGACTGCAGCTAGTATTGCATTCTCAATGTATCTACGTAGGTACATACCTAATACCTAGACATTTATAAATTTTAATTCGCTTTGTATTTTTATTTACTCTTAGGTTAGGTTTCATGATTAAAATGATTAAAAACGTCAAAACTAGTTGTATATTACTATTGCATTTATAGCAAAACTATACACACTTAAAAAGTTTAAATAAAGTTTTTGTTTTTATTATGTCTCCCCTAAGTTTATAGTCTAGAAAGAATTTTTTTATAAAACACTTAGTTTTCTTATATAGAATAATCATAACGTTAACTGGTATAATATATTTATTCGGAAAATGAATTATAATAAATGGATATAGAATTATTTATTTTATTTTAGGCGTTCACTTAAAAAAAAAAAATATTAAAAAAAAATAAAAAAAATATAAAATATAAAATAAATATATATAAAAATATATATTAATAAATAATAAAAAAAAATAAATATTTATATATATTAAATATTATAATTAATGGAAACGTAGTGTAAAACACTTATTACAAATATTTTGAACTTAATGTAAAACTATATTCAACATTTTTACAGATACTAGTGTACTACCAAATATATTGGTGTGTAAGTATTTATAAAACTTTATAATTTGTAACTTTAAATTTGGATATTCAAATGTTCACAAAACGTATAGTTAAGGTCGTAAAAAGTTTTTAAACTAGAATAGAATATTATCAAATATATACAATAATACAAAATTCACTGGAAAACAAAATTGTTGAAGATCCCATCGGCCATCAATATCCGTACATTTGAATCTACTTATGACATTTTGTGTGGACAGTCAATTAAGGAATTTCAACGTTATTTAATGGTTTACGATTGCGATTGCGATTTATTTTAAACATAATTGAACGATTGTACTCGAATACCAACTTATAATAGCCATGTATTATGGTATTGGTAGGTGATTGGTTTTCTGTTATGTTGGTGAAAATTACGCGAAGGATGTATTACATATGAATATTTGTGAAGTAAAAAATAATTTGATTAATAATCATGTGTTATGAGAAAATATTTCCATACATTTATATTTCTACAGTACATTGTCATATCAAAATTAAAATATCTTTGATAAATCATTTATTTAAGCATTTCGGGTGAAATTTTGTGTAAATTATACAAATCGAACAGTCGGCTACCTGTACCAGTAGTCAATTGCTGCAGCCGTGGTGCAAATTACTTTCAAAACTATATATGCACCGAATATCCTTTCCCCGTTTATATGTAATTAGTAATTACCAAAGTACATCTCCAAACCGACCCGCTACTGTGGGTGTCTACTACCCTGACCCGTGAGAAAATCGTGTACCACATTATATTATTGCTTTCGATTCTTTTGGTGGTTTTTCGTTTCGACGATAGTATATAGTGGCGGTGTTATAGCCCACCTACGAAGCACTTAGTACAGTGTAATGTATAATTTTAATAGGTACGGATATACTATATGCAATAATTATAGACAGGACTAGAGGAGCGTCTCCCACGCATTTTAAAGTTGATACCAAAAACTATTAAGAACAGTTTTTTTATAAACAAAAAAAACAATACTTTTGAAAAATATTTGTTTGCCTCCCTTCCCATAATGAAGTTCTGGATCCACGCCTGCAGGTTATATGAGTGGGAAAAAATATAATGTACTATCGACTGACACTTGCAGCATACATGTGGTGGATATATATACATATTATATACTATATAGGAGTTGGGGTCTTACGATGGCAGAAAAAAAATACATTTACTCGCGGTCGATATAATGATAATGATAGTTGTATAAATATTGGCACAGATATACAATATCGTATGTCGAGTGCGTACGAATATTATCACAAATGTCATGTCAACGTGTCATATGTATAGGGTGACTCACCGAGCATGCTCAACTCTATTTTTTCCTTTAATAATGAAATTATTGAAATTATGATTTTTGGTATTTTTAAGTTCGTTTCATGGAGAAGAAAATATTTTGAAAAGCTTACATTTGTAATGCAACTTGAGAAAAAGTGTCTTGTTCTTTGTAATACTACTAACTTTTTATGTTCAAATGAGAGCCACCCTTTTTACTGTATAATATTGTTAAGGCCATGGTTTTTTTTTGTTTTGGAAATGTTAATTCAAACAAATGTTTTCCGATTTTAATACACTTTAAGTAGGTACTGAGGATAATATTGTCCATATGATAATAAGTTAAGAAGACACTAATGTATAACACGATGATTGGGAAATCATAATTATTTAAATTATTTATCAAAATTTGAATTTCGATATTTTCGAATAAATCGTCCGATGAACAGTATTAACAGTAGAAAAGAGTGATGGTTAACGTTTGGAAAATAATATGTTAGCAGTACTATCACCGGACAGTATGGAAATACTATTGTAATACTACTGCAAACTTTTTTTTTTGAGGAGTTAAATGGTACGAACAATCTAAATCATCAGACTTAGGTACTCCGTGATCTAAACATAGATAGGTTAGTACTTACCTACCTATTTGAAAACACGGTCTTTAAATATGTTCGTAGAAATTCGAAAAATCAGTATTTAATCATACGCACAAAGCATTATTATTAAATATTTAAATGAGTGGGACAATGAAATAGGGCACGCTTGCCGAATCACCCTGTAACATAATATTATACATTTATGCATACACGCTATCGCGCGCACACGAAATAATGTGTAATATTATATTATTATATCGCACACGCGTTTTGCGCATATCGCTTCGTCGTCGACAATAGCGGGTCGGACACACACAAACACATCAGGCGCGATGATTAATCGCTATAATATCGCATGTGTTTTATATTATATATTATTAGTATCATCATCATCATCATTATTATTATTGTTATGAATTCGACGGTGGCAATTGTTTCGGATAATATTGTACCTTCGCGTATCAAATATTATAGTAATAATGTACATAGACTTTGTACGAGCGCGCTTGCGCTGAACAGAGCTGCAGAGCCCGTTCGACGGTCGCCCGCGGGGTGCACTTGCATTGTTCGCGGTCCGCGGGCGCCGCCGTTGTCCCGGTGACTGCGTGTGCGTGTGTGCGTGTGCGTGTGTGCGTGTGCGTTTCCCTCGCCCCTCCCCCCCGGACCTCACCCCCCGATCGTCTCTCGCAGCCTCCCGTTTCAATTTTCAAAGTCTCTCCTGCCGCCGCCGCCGCCGCCGCTGGCAGTTCAACGCACTCAAAGGCGGAGCGAGCTATTATAATATTATATGCGTGTGCCGCCGCCGAATGACTCGCGGAAAAAGGATGACTGTGCACTGCTCTATGATGTGCGTGCCTGCAGTATATGTTATTATATACTATTATTATGTATCGCGTGTGTGTGTGTGTGTGTGTGTATAGGTACAATGCGCGAAATCTAAAGCCCGTGTGTGTATTATTGTTAAAGTAATGATAGTATTAATATATTCTTCGGCGATGTTTTCGCAGAACTGTCCTTAGAACTTACCCATATACGTAATATAGACATTGGGGCATACACAAAACGTATAAAGAGCAAAAATAATTTGTTTGCATTTGTCATGCTGCATACCTATCCGCATGCTTTCATAGTTCCAAATGCACCATAATATTACGACACTAAGCAAATCAAGTCGATACAATAATATTATATACTGTGCTTGTTCCGTCGATTGCCGATGACACGACAGCACACTATATAACGCGTGTGATTGTTGGCGAATCCTAAATCTTCATCTGTATACGGTTTATTTTATATACGCACAGACTCGTGTGTACACTGTGAGGGGGGGGGGGGGGGGTTGAAACACGGTCTTAAAGTTTAAATTCTTTGCATGGGTGTTATTGTTATTTACTTGTTATAAAAAATATATTTCTTTTTCTTTTTACAAGTATGTTTTAAGAGGATTTCGTACCCTCGTGTGTTGTTTCCGTCATATAACCTGCAGTGCATATCATGCAAATGTCAATTGGCAGCATAATCAATTTTCATCTGTTATTCTAAATATTAGCGTATTTTGAAGTGATTTGTAAATGTTAGAATATTATTTAGGGCAGCGCGTAGGCTTCTTTTTGATATTTATTGATTTTTGTTTTGCGTGGAGATGGTACCTCGCGGTAATAACCAGGAATCAAGATGAACGCGAATTCCGTTTCAAACTCGTCTGGCGATTCAGCGTGCAACAGTCATTTTCAAAATGTACGACACATATAATACACTATATGATTGCCGAGAGCTGGCATTTGACAATACTGACAACAATCTCGCAGTAAAATGGTTCTTATCGTTGTCGGACTTACTGAGAGACTGAAATATCAAAACGAATAACGAATTTTCACGTCGGAAATTACAGTTACAACCTATACATATTATATGTACCTACATGAATTTTGCGTTTGATCTGCATAAAACACTTATGCCGTGGGTCGGTGGTGCGAACGGCTGAAGCGGCCAACAATATGATGCGAAGGATGACTCGTCAACGATAATGTATAAAGTGCCAAAAGCACATCTGTTGAGACTTAAACGCGTACGGTTAACGTCCGAAAAGCATCTGCAGAATCACTCGTATACATCTGTGATTACCGTTCATATAGAATCCACTGACCGCTCTGATAGACTAGACCTACTTACTTATACTTGTAGCTTAAACTACCATCGAAGAAAATGACAAATTTTGAACTCAAATTAATTTCTAAACCAAGCTTAGATAATCTCGAGTTTAAACTAGATTGTATGTTACAATTAGTCCTTAGGTAGCTATATGAATTTGTTGCGAGAACAGTAGATTGCAATCAGAATTTTTTTGGTCGAACCATAGGTTTTACAAGTTTCGACGATGACTCTTACCTACTTCAGACGGACATTTAGCCGGACGTATTGTCGATAGAAGCGAGACTACGATTGCTTCGAAATATGTCGCCGCGCGAAAGTAACCCGGTATTAACGTATAGTGTATACAGACAGATTCGCCAAACTTTTAAATTTTAAATCCCAATTTTTTCTTTAATAATGAAATGCAACCTATAGTCCTTTTAAGAGGAGCGTCGTGCGGCAATATAGTAGGTATATGGCTCAGAAAACACTCGTCAATGTCGGATTTTAAAAACTATACGATATCATGCAATTACGTTTTCTAAAACGTTATCTGCTGAATAATTTTACAGTGAAAAAGGTTGGCCCTCATTTGAAAAAATATCTTGGTATTATAATTAATGGTGTAAACAATCTCAGTAATCGAAATGTATCATATATAGCAATATGGTCCTTAAGTATGCACGCACTTGTAAATCCCAATAATCTGAATTCAAAGAAATGCATCGTTAAGGAGAAAAAATGGGGGTGAGCACGCTCGATGAACGAGATGTAAGTATACGTCGTACCTATAGGTACTCGAAACGGTCGCCAGCAAGGTCCCGCTTGTTTATATTAGAAAGGCGCCGTATGGAGGTAAAATATTATAATTTAAGCGCGAAACCCATTAAGTCGTCCGACTAGAGTTTAGCGGCCGAATATATTATTATTATAATACACTCGCGTATAATAATATTGTATTTAGGTGACCACCGGCCATATAATATCGTATTAGATTTACACATATACTGGTATAATATTGTGTTTCGCACTGCGAGGATTAATATATATTTATGACGTGCCGTTTGTATAATTTATTCCATATCCTCTTGCAAATGAAATACATATTATAAAAGTACCTATACGTTGTATTATTACATGCGCGTGTCGAAAGTGGGTCATCGCCGCGATTTGGCGATTTGGCGATTTTTCAAACAAACACGAAATATACGCCAGATTTTAGGTATACTAAATTGTATTGCAGTTATATGTAATATTTTTATTACATTGGGCGTAATGGCCGGTGACAATTCTGCATGTCTATATATTTTATTATATTATCATATCTGTTGGGTGCGTCGATCGTTTACACGAACATTGGGACTTTAAACACTGACAGAGAAAGCTTCCATAGTAAAATACGATTCAATTGCCAATTTCAATAATTATATTTTACACATATAATATTATCCGACTTCTCTTGGATTAATATTAATTTATCTTTCTATCGTTTCCCGTTTTGCTTCAGTTGAAATATATTTAACTATACAAACCTTTATGAACACAATTTACGTTGATTAGTGATTACTCTTATAATTTCCCTGGACATATTTTTATGTCAACACGAAATACTGGATACCGATCCAACGAATGCTTAAAGGCTGATGTAAAATATCTTATATCGTTCAGATTATCGTCCTCGTGTGTTGACGTCAAAAATATGTCCAGCATTAAGAAGTTGCAAACCATAAAAGTTTTCATTGTTATATTGCGTGCTCTTAAGTACTTGATTTTTATATTTGACCATACCGCCGATTTTTGTGTTTTATTAAATTAAATAAAACTATCTTATCGCTATGTGTATATTAGCAGTATTTCAGTCAATATTAATTTTTGATTTTTAATAAAGTGTGACTCGCATTCATATATGTATCGACAAGTGAATATTTTCATAAACAATTGATTACCTCTGCATGTTTATTGAAACACATTACTTGTTACAACAGCGATACACATATAATCAATTATTTTTTAAACATTTTTAATTTCCGTAATTTACAAATGCGAGTAATATACTTACTCGGAAACAAAAATTTGAATGAATGAAATTTCTATAATAATATTAATTCATCATAATATCTGAAATAATATAGGCTGTATTGTTTTATTTAGATTACACTTTTAAATTGTAATAATATTTTCGAAATAAAAACAATATCATATAATAATTATCATTATTGTAATTTAGTACTATATACTTATAATAATTATATCGGGCTATTCATTTATTTAATTTAATTTTGTTACTATTATATTATTTTCTTCAACCAATGGTAACCATAAATATATTATGTAATATAAACAAAAATGTATTCGATTTTCGCAAAATGCCTGTGTGAAACTGTGAACCTATCTTTAAAATGCGAATTTTCATAATCCTTTCTTAGTTTACCACATCTACACTGCGGTACGGAGGTATTATATACACATTTCAAGTCTCTATTTGTCATAGTTTTTGCTGTATACGTGTTGCTTAGTCAGTAGAGAGATGTTCTTTTAAATACCTACACGGATTTTTGTTCTCGAAAGCCGAAAATACTGCTCACAGATTATTTTATTACGCGGTGACATTTTTAATTGCTTTAAGTGTGAAACTTATATTTTTCCGCTGTGATCGCTCATAATATCTATTTTATATCAATATTATACATATATATTAGGTCATGAACACAATAACGCTTGCTTTCTACATTTGGATTTGTTTGAACTTGTTTGTTAAAAAATCTGTTGGATACCTACCTAAATATTTTACAGCGTCATGTTATAAATTTTTTCAATTGTCATGATTTCAAACGCGTAGAAAAACATATTGTCTAAGGTTAATGTATAGTCATTCCTATTCTTGAAGTTCTCTGTATTTTTTTTTTTTTAATTTGTAAAATATTTGTTTTACTATAATAGATTTTTGTTCGAACAAAACAAATTAAATAATGATTCAGATTTATTAATTTTTATTTTGAATTCTATATGTTTCTATGTACCTATAGATAAGTTAACCTATCCTAGGTATTGAGTCGTTCATTAAAATTACTGTGTTTTATAATGTAAGAAATAAGAATATGAACTAACTACAAATATTTACTTATTTAACAAGTACCCATTAAATTCTCGCTTCCCTCAATAAGTTCTTATTCAGTATCAAAATACAATGAAAAATGAAAATGGAACAGCCTCTTTTCGATACCGAAGACCGAACTTATATTATCGGATACAAATATTTTGTGTGTTTCACATTTAATCATACTAATTTCATCTTGCCGCTAGTTCACATTTACGGTTTTCGTAAACTGGCAAAACTTTTCGATCGATAACTCTCCGCAAAATTACCTTTACTCTAAGGAACGTTATTTAAATAATATCCTCAACAATCTGGTTAAACATTCCATCCATAAAAGCATCAGACAAATTCTTAAGTGTTTACGTATTTATTTTACTTAAGTAATTGTGTGCATATTAATTACATTAACTATTGTTGTTGACGTAAATATTTAATTTTAATGGCTAAAGATAAATGCAACTTTTTACGTAACCCAGTCATTCATTTTTTATTTTTATATTTTATGACGTAGCAGTCCATTTGTAATGTTCATTATCTTTGCAATATCCGTCCACTGCACTGCAGACATTTTCTATTATTTTTTTTATAATATATATATATATTCTGTATTTGTGATTTCTAATACGGAGAACGTAATTAAATACTTCAATACTATTGATTGTTGATTGATTAAATAATTAATTTTTGTTTTTGAGTTTTGACAAAATAGGTTTAAAAGTTGTATGAAAATTGATTTTAAGTGATGGTTCTCCACAATGGATATATGCCATTGTTGTGTGTCATTAATAGTATTATATTTCATTACAACGTACATAATAAATCCATTAGGATTATAAATTAATAAGTTTGTGTAGGTTATATAAGTTTGACAAACACAGAAAATCTTTAATCTATTTTTACCATGTTATATATAATATATATAGCCATTTATTATATCAATTATATTATTTTGTAAATGAATATTTCTATAAATGGATATTAAATTTTATAACCTGTATGTATGCTTTAATTATAATGGTATTGTAATGAACAGTAATATTATTCAATCACATTATCGAAGATATAAAATGAGTTCATTTTATTTACATTTTGAAAAATACATTCTAAATTAATATAACTAATATATTAGTATATTATATTATAATTATTAACCTTAAGTTTTTTGTCATATTGTTATTTTTAATAGATTTTTAAATATCATACGTTTATGTTCAACATTCTTACTATACTATTATAGTGTTTTTGCTAGATAAAAAAAAAACCGTAAATTTAATAACATAGTACTACAAATTACAAAGTATGCTATTTATATCAAATTAAAAAAAAACTGTTTCTATCTATAAGTTAAGAATAAAAAATTGTTTAACCATAGGTATATTATTCAAAGTATTTTCATATAAACAAATATAATTTAATAATATATAACTGTTCGCTTTTAGGCTTCAGAAGGTAAAGGGTTTTTAGGCCTGAACCTTCCTTACTACTTATCCAACAGATCAACAAATTTACTTGCTATAATTGTTAAAATATATTAATGTGTTTTTGTTTTCTGTGCTTAGTTCAAAAAAAAAATGTTAATTACACTAATATTGAGCTTGCGATAGTTATCAAAATGACAAAATAGAACAAATTATTTACAATTATCCCAAAAGTTTTCTGCTAATCAAAAAAAGTATTAAATTATCTAATTATATTTTATAGAGTTACTGTACCTACGTTTTCTCGTGTTACATTATCCCTTGTTAACTAATATTTAGATTGATTTTTAGATTAACTGAAGTAGTGAATTAATAAAAGCTAACATTAATATAATAAATTGCATGTTGTAATCCAGAAAATGAACAGTGTATAACATAATTTACATACATAACAAAGATACATTTATATAACACAGTGTGTAACACAAAGAAATGACACATTTAATTAATTAACTATATGCAGGAACAGTGTTTATTCTTATAATTTTTTTTTGAATTTATAATAATATTATGATCATTACTTATTATTTATTATATATTTGAAAATAAAAATAAGTATTTATAAAAACAGAAGTTATTGCGTGGTTAATTGATTAGGAATTACATTTGCCAGTTAGTTTTTGTTACACCCTGTATATGTATACAATACATATATCATATGGATAATGTGACTAGATAATTAAAATAATTTTATTAATTAGTTACCATTCGTCATTTTTAATAGGCGAATTGATATTAACATCATAAACATTAGTTTTGAAGTAATACAACTTAATGAATACAATTCAACGTTACATAATTACCAATTTTAACATGTTATTACAATATGTTATGTGGTGTACTTACGAAGTTACATTAAATGTTGTACAGTATGCTATTCTCATTCAAAATGACAGAAATAAAGATTTCAAATACGTATATGGTGTGCAGTTCAACTTAACAACCTAGCTTAATATCTGTGTAGTGGTTAAACTTTGTGTTCGCGACAATTTTATTTGGACGTAAGCATAGTTCCTATTCTTATACATAAAACCGATCAATAGCTTGGCTGTTGGAAAGAAAATAAACTCGCATGTCTTTTAATAAATATTTATTTTAAAAGACTGTATTATTGCATTATTTTTCAATTTTTATTTCCATTCAAGTGGTTAGAGTTTGTACTGAAAAAATATTTATTTTATTTACGCATAAAAGCATTTTTATTTTCCAATAATTACTTATGTGTTATGTTTAAACTTTAAACATTTGAACACCTTATGAATTAATGTCTTTCTCAAACAAGAATTTTTAAAGCTCAAACGTTTTGCGAGATAATTGGGAGAACAAAAATAAAATAGAACAATATTTTATGATTAATTGAACAAAAACGAATTTTAATCATTGTTAACACTAAACAGTAAACATGTTCAACATTGATTTTGTTCTGAATCAACGGTTAACTTTCATGATAAACGTTTTTTTTTTGAGAGCTATTAATATACTACAAGTATAAATAATTAATAATAATCGAAAAACTTTTCGCATCATGATATAAACAATAACTTGGCATATTTTTAATCATCTAAATGGACCTGTACCTCTATTTGTATAAATGTTTTACTAAAAATGTGGAATTATTTTTGTATATAATTTTATACTATATTCGGTACTTCTATTATACTCTATGTTAAAGCAGTAGGAGGTATATACTTATAAATCGGAATATTTATTATTATTTTTTGTATTCTTTATTTCTTTCCCTTCAAACGTTTCTCATTATTGCGTGTAATTCGTTTTATAATCTCAGCCTAAGGCATTTCAAAATATTTTTACAGTATTTATCTTAACTTGAAAAGAAAAAAAATATTACGGTCCATTTAACTGCGGCGTGTAGCCCAGTGATGTCGCACTTGGTGTAGCCTTATTGGAAAACGTCGGGTGTGGGGTGTGGGGTTCTTTTGTGACTGCACAAACTATAAATTATCTCTGCAGTGAATGTCTAAACCGTTGTAACGGTGTGGGGTTGTGGGGTTGTGTCTTTAAAACCGTAGCGCTATAATTGAAGTGTATCTACTGGGTGAAAATCGTTTTTTTTTTTCGGTAAAACTCAAAAAACCCAATAAGTCTGCTGCAGCTGTTAAAGGGATCACCGTGCACTGAGTGCACTGTATAACACGAACAAAAGACATCATATTATATTATTATTATGTTATCTCAAACGGTATACTACAACGACCGTCGTATACACTGCACAGACACACACCCACCCACACCACGCTCACGACTTATGTAACAGACGCAACCGCAAACCGTCGTCAACGACAGATCTCTCGAACAGGCCGACCGCGGCGGCATATGCAATGACGGCGAGCCACCAGTCAGAGCCAGCTGTGCGCGATGTATCCGACGACGCGTAAGATTGACTGGGTGCGTACTGCGTATATACCAGTCTGGTATACCAATATATTACCTATAACGACAGAAGTCTTCGTCTTCGAGAGTACCTATAATATTGTATATAGTTTTATCGTCGTAATATTATTATTATTAACTAGCTAGTTGATCCTGCTCGGGACAAATCAAATAATGCCAGTATATTTATCGTGTCTTAAACTCCGATAAATGCACTACACATATTCAACACAGTGATTTGGACAGTTTTTAACCAAATAATAAATACGCGTCAACAGTTATCCCTAATTAGGTAAAATAACCTTTTATTTTCTAATATCATTTGCAACCCCTATGGTCGCATATACTAACAAAAATATATTCGTTTTTCGTAAGCCAACAAATACGCACAGTTTGAACCAGCCTCTCTTTAGAATGCCAAATTTTAGTGAATTGGCTCGAGGATCACATCTTCGGGTATAGGCGATTATTTTTGTACCAAATTTCAGAACCATTCTTGCGGTAAACTTGGCTGCAAATATAAAATACGGGTCAACAATTATCTCTAATTATAATAACTGTTTTATATGAAATCATTTGCAACCCCTACGTCGGCCTATGTACGAGCAAAAGGATATTAGTTTTTCGTAAGCCAACAAATCCCCGGAGTGTGAGCCAGCAGGCTCTCTTTAGAATGCCAAATTTCAGTAAATTGGCTTCGAGGTTTACATCCTCGGGTATACGCTTACTTGTGTACCAATTTTCAGAACCATCCGTGCCATAGACTTGGCTTCCACGCACAATGTTGGTGTGCTTACAAACATTGCCTTTTACTATTATATAGATTATATTATTATTATTACAAACGCAAAACTTCGGCGACGCGAACGGGTTATTTGGATATTCTCGGCCGGTCGCATCGTGTCTCCCCCCGCTGTCGTCGTCGTCGTCGCATTATCGATGCGCATATACGGTGGAGGCGGCCGCCGACACGGCAAGATTAATCGTTTTTCTCCAGTGGCGGCGGCGGGACTGACGAGGGTCGGTCGGCGACGAGGGGTAGGGGTGGTGGTGGCGGTGGCCGTAGGACGTTATATAGTACGACGCACATGTGCGCGGCGGCGGCGGCGTCCGTCGTCGCAACGCTTTTTATCATTATTTTTTTTTTCTCCTTTGAAAAACGGAATGCACACAAAACCGCCGCGCCGCCGCCATGTGGTCAGACGAGGGAGGAAACGCTGTCGCCGACTCCGACGCCGCCGCCGCCGCCGTCTCCTCCGACCGGTTCTACTCGCGCCGCTGTCGTCATCGTTAGTATAATACTATTGGTAGGTAGTAGGTACATATTATTATGCTCACTATTACGCACACGCACACACTCTCGTAAGGCCGATATTTATATATTTATATGTGCGTAAAAATAATAAACGATGGTAAAAATAGCATTGAACTTGCGCGCCGTTTTGTCGTGCGAACGCGTGCAAACCTGCTCCGTCCGCGCGCCGGTCCGCTCTCTCGCTCGCTCGCTCCTTCGCTCGCCGGCCGCGTAGTATCGCTGGCCTCTCTCCGTCTCCGCGATGGGTCGATGATCCCCGCGGCATGTCACGATCGACCCCGTCGATGACCGCGCGACTTTTTTTCTACCTTTTTCTTTTCATATTACTTACTGCACCGAGAGATTCGTTCGTTACCGGTCCCGACCGACCGCCGCGTGTCCGGCCCGGCGCGCGTCGTGTCTCGCCGGCCGCCGCGTGCAGCCCGGCGGTGGTCATCGCCGCGCCGATATTATTATTATTATTATTATTATTATTATTATTATTATTATAATAACACGCTCGTACGGCGGCGTACACATTATTATGTATCGTTGCCATAGGCGTGTGCGCAATCGTCGTATGCGCAGGTGGTGCATTCCTTCTTCCCGATCTGTTTGTCCGCGTACCAAGCACTCCTCCGTGCAACCGAGCAAAAATTGGGCAATTTGATATCATTATTTTTTTTTTTTTTAATCCCGGCAGATCTCTGAGAGAACAACAACCTTATTATGTTAAAACGAGTTATCTCCTAACCGCGTGGTGTGACGTAGAAAAATTGTTTTCGTAAATCATATATTAATAATAGGTATATTGTCTTAACGTCCATGTACATACATTAGATATGCTGTTGCACTTCGGTTGGGGCAAATTATATACGCGATTCGTTCATCGACTTTATTTTCCAAATTACAATTAATTGAAGTCCGAGTTGGTGCGCATCTGAGTTGGTTCCCAGACATTAGGGATGAATACAATTAGTACACATACTATAGTTGAGTTCCAAATTATTTAATCTATATAGGCGTAAATGTAGGTATACAGCATGGGGTCGTATGTAATTTGGATGCCTGTCAAATAGAAGTGAACCGTATAGGTTCGACGAGCAAGACGGAATATGACATTTCTACGAGTATATATTTGACGGTACTTGCATTTCGACGTATTTTTTCAAAATTGCAAGAGTTAAATTTTCGTATGCTTCAAATTGTCTTACACCAAAATCAACTAACCAGTCCAACTTATCACCGTTGGTGCATGTCAAGTATCAAAAATCTACAACCCAAATAGTATTACCAAAACAAATCCGGGACGTAACTAGTGAAATGCTTAAAATAATCTAGAACCCAACTATAAGTGCTTTTTAAGTAACGGAAATAATTCGGGGCCCAACTCGGATGCAGCCGCACGAGCATAATACTGCGCACGGCTCCCACTTGTATGAATTCGTAAGATGACCACCTGTGATGGTGATAGTAAGTGATATTTTCATTCGGCTTCATCCTAAAATTACTATAGTTCGACAATTAATTGAATACCAATATAAGGATGCGGCATTAATATAATTAGTTAATCTTATAACTACAATACTAATAAATAGTAATAAAAAAAATCTTAACCTTAACTACTTAAATACTCAATATACCTACAATGACGTTAAATATGCAAACAACATGATGGTTTTATATTTTTATATCAATATTAATTAGTTATATTTACTTATGTCATGGTTTTGACATTATATTACTTCTCTATAATATTATAGCCTATGAATTTCGAATTAAGAAATAGCTTGAATATTCTCACCATCAACTCAACCATCAATTTGTTTTTTTCAATATTCCTAAAAAGCGCCATATTTATATACTTTATAGACGTTATACACCACGCTATATATGCACACCGTTGTACATACTCTGTAATAGTCTTTATCATACCTATTTAATATAACACGTATCGAATGAACTGTTCGATCTTCCATGTTATATGTCTATATACGATGATCACGTTCGTAATTAATTAATATATCTTTTACTGTAACGTTTGCGTGTAAGTATTATACTTATGTCTCGGGTCATCGTGCTCGTGACCGGCTGCAGTATGTCTGATGAAAAAATCCCTTTTTTTAGCCATATTCCAGCTATATATGCATTCGAGATGATTGTACCGTTCCGCCGAATCGTCGACGACCTCATACACGACCCGACGCATCGATCACGCAGCAATTATCTGTCTGCCTTATGCTGTATCGTTTTTTTTTTGGGTAGGGAATAAGATGCACTCATTTGAATAATAGTTATATCAATAAATTCGTCGAGATTTCTGGAGTGTCTTGGGCTACTTTTTTCTTTTCCCAGAATTAAATCCCCGAAGAGTGCGGCGTACGAATAATTATTGTCCTTAACTCCCGTGACCGAAAAATTGTGCGAAAAAAAATCGACCGTCGGACGTTCAGTTCTTACATTATTGGACTTTTTTAAATTCTTTTCTGCGGAACCACTCAATAACTTAATACTATAGTAGGTACCTAATATAATATTTTTCCAAGCTGAAGCACATACACTGATTTGTTCATCAAGTTGTATAATCGGTTTGTATTAAACTAGGATTTTCCACTTCCGCCGGACAAAGCTATGTAGGTACACCTGCGACATCTGACACTGACTTGTCAGTGAACTGAGGTACACTTAAACCAAAATACACCATATTTTATGTTCATTTTTTTCCGCCAACCGAGTACTGGGTAATACAGCAAAGTAAAGGCTGAGACAGTGCGTTTATTCCCAGTATTCCACATTAATTCCAACAACCTTTCAATTTTAAGCGCTTATACCTACAAGTTGCTGCGATACATGCTCGAGATCTTCAATCGCCATCAACAAGTCACAAGCCCCTGTTTTTCTTGTGGTAAACTGGACCAGTAGGGTCACCCAGAAGCCTCTATATTATTTTGGCAACCGTAGGAGTGAAAAATATTGTGTATACCAATACATACAAGCAACAAGTATGTTACTGAAAAATTGTAAAAACTCCTATATGATCCATACTATATAATAGATAAAAGGATAGCAAGCAGCTCAAACCACTGAATGAATCAGGCAGATATTTGGCACATAGGTAGCTATTATGACCCATTGGCATCCGCTATATTTTATAATAAAAACGTTAATCAATTTACTAACAGATAAAATGTATCAACATTTTACTTTGAACTGATAGGTGCGATGACTCTCTGTTTGACGTATGACTGGTTCCATGAACAATCGCCAAACATTTAATGAACTGATAGTGAATGTTCTCTCAAGCATGATTTAGTGGTCCATAACTGGTAGGTACTAGGTAGGTGTATATTAAATTTGAATGAACCATTTAATTAATACATTTTTTATGCGACTCGGCGGTAATCTATATTATTTTAATTAAATGAAATGAATTGTGTAAGTAACAAGTAATTATATGTACTTCCCTATTTGTATGTATTTAGAAACGCTTGTAGTTGCCAGACAAAAAACAAAACGGGGTAAACTCGGTATTTTCATACAATTTGGTAAAATGTTAATGATAATGATGATGTGTTTGCTAATGAAAATCAATCCGTCTTCACTCTGGCAGAGCCGGGTAATTCAGTTGGTATATTAATATTTTATAGTTTTAGATGTTATTGCTGTGTACCAAGTACGTAATTTGCAGTTGAGAGAATCAAAGTCTTCCGATATTTTTCCTCTCGTCTACGACTTTCGTGATTATTATTACACATAGGTATTATTATTATGTTATTTTTATTAATATTTATTATATCTCATGTGTTCGACGATAATGTAGCCGGAGGAATCGGAGCGTACGTCCATTATATTAGATCGATAAACGGGTTTATAACCGCGGCGGCGTACCTATACCCATATAATATGAAACGCATACGTTTTGGCGCGGGAGACGTGAAATTTTCTTAATAATTTCAATCATTTTAATAGAATGCATTATATTATTATATTACGAGCGTGGTGTAACACGATGTGTATTGAATATCATACCTATATATAATATACCTTTCCGTGGCCGACGGCTCTTCTGCCAAAGTGCTTTCGCTGCGCAACAACACGTCGTCGTCGTGTTTTTCCTACCCGATGTGAGAGTGTATACGCTATACGGCCGTATATAGCAGTGAAGTGTACCCACGCTTATTATTATTTTTGAATTCCACTTACAATAAGATATAGCGTAGTCTTGGCGATATATCATTTACATATTATCATCCGGCGATGATAATAATTTATTATACGTATATATGCAACGAAGAAATGCTTTTTACCGCATATAATATAATAATGCACACTGTACACGACAATATAATAGACTGTGTATGATGAGAAGTATACGATAACATTAATATGCCTTATAATATGGCGAATAATCTATGTTGTTAATCTCTATACGTTTATCAACGTTTAATTATAATAAATATTATCATTATTCTAATAGTACGGAACACCCGCCATTGTAGTCATTAGTTTATTATTAGTTCATTACTATAATATTTTTTTCGGTGTTGTTTTCAAACGTTCGAATAATAATAATATTATATATATTTATAATCATTATAACCATTATTTCAAAGTAACTACATTTTTACAGCAGCGACAATGATCTATATTGTTTTCGAATTCTATACATGCATATCGATATCTTCCCATCAAGTAATTTCCGGGTTGAAGACGTTTTTGATTTATAGGTAGCAATATGACGAATTACGTACCAGTACACCTACAAACGGATTAACAGAAATATCCAGTGTAGATTCTCGGCAAGAATTAGCTCTGTAAATTCAGCTGGATATCACTCTGGGTTAAATATTCTTTCCGTATTTTTGGTGTTCTTAGGAAGTGAAAAGCAGGAGTATCGAATTATACATATTTTGAGAACATTTCAAATATTGAACGTTTTTGCACGGTCAGCGAAACAACTTACTTTTATTTTTGGAATGGCAACAGCAAATTTTTTGGGATATACTTTTTAAACAATTTTTGCATTAAAACGTTTTTGTCTTAATAATGTTAGAGAAGTTGAATTTTACGAGTAATTTGTTTTTTTACGAAAGTTAAACCATGGTATACCATTATGTTTAAATGAGCATAAATTATATACTTGACTTATCCACGAGATTTTTAAATTAATACATTTTGCAAACAGAGCAGACGTAAATAAACACTATATATACCTATTTATATGTTTATAAATCCACCAGAATCTAAATAAATAAATTTGTAATTTTTATCATTTCCATTTCCTTAAATTGCTTTTTACATCCTATATAAATTTACATAATCATTTCTCGCAGGTATACGAACGAGTAAAATTAGCGCAAAATACGAAAACAAAGAAGTGTTAAGAATAGTATATTAGATTATATTCGTACATGCATTTTAACTTCTTCAAACTTTAAAAAAAATTTTTAATTAGAAAAAAAACTTTCTATACAATAATTGTTTAATTAAAACGTCCATCCGAATCTGTGTAAAAATAAATCAGCGGCGCCATTAAAAAAAAAAAGTAATTTGTAATGCGCTTGTGCTTACCAAAAGTTTTTTTAAATAAGCTCAGCATTTGTATTCTGAAACTCCCGATTTATAATATATTTACCCCATTTCAATGCAATGTATAGTCATTCACTAAAATATTTAGTAATAGTATACTTCTTAGCGTGTTAAGCGATTATATCTTCGTCGCTTATACATATTACAGTCGAATGATAACGAACACGAATTTAGGGGCGTAGTCCGTTTGGAACATCAGTGACCCATTTTTTTGTCAAATGGAATTCAAATATATCGATGGAAAATAGATGTTTTCCCTTTAAAAATAAACACGATAATAATATATATCGTTGCTAATATAATTTAACCGATTTTATGGCCGAAGTCATTGTTATACATTAGCAGTCGTAAAACAGGTTTTAGTTTTTCCGACGTAAAAAAAAAATCATAATAAATAATAACCGTTAATATCATTATAACGTCTGCGTAAATTACATTCGCTCTCGCCGCAAACTAAATATATTTTAATATCACTTCCGACGTTAATTAAACTTTTTTAACATTTATGCGGCAATTTTTTATTACAAATCCGGCTGGCAAAATCGATATTTAGAAGTTATTTATTTATTTTTCAAACAAGTTTTCACCGTGCAGACGAGTACCGCCTATACGTATATATTTAATGTATATAGGAGCTGGAAAAGGTTTTTTTTTTGCGCGTATGAGGACTTTTTTTCTGGACCGTTACTGTATATATTGATTTGACTAACTCGAGCTAATTTGGCCGGGGAGTCTCAGCGCATTTGGACACGTTCCAAAATCCGACGAGGTCTTAACGGGGTACGAGCAATTTCGGCCGAGTGCGATTCTATATACACAGCTCGCAGTAACGTGGACGGGCTTTAAATCGAATAACGCGTTCCACGTCTATACAAAGTTTGATCACGTTTATCAATTAGCGCCGATGGTGTCGTGTGTGTGTGTGTGTGTGTGTGTGTGGGTGGGTGGGTGGGTGCAAACACGCTGTATAGATGCGAGAGTCGCCTCGAATGCGGAACGTATATATAGCGTCACGTATATCAGTATATGTATGGCGAAGGATTTGCGTCGCACGAATAGTTTTTTTTTCGATTTTAAAAATCGGGTGGATTCCGTCTATATATGTATAGGTATATATGTTGTGTAGGTACATAGCTCTGGTACATGTCGAACGGGATTTGTACCGAACGAGAGCTTTGCGCTGCACAGCAGGACGTCCGGCCCGTTCGTGACAGGCGTATATGCGACGATGATTTGTATTGTGTATTTTTCGTGAAAACCCCATGATGGAATTGGTTTGAAATCCTCTGTTCGAATATAAGTTCGGATGCGAGTAAAAAACATATTATTACACGTACGGCGACCTTTAGTCGTCTAAAACTTTTTTGTTTTGCCCGATACCGCCAGCCGCCCTGCTCCTGCACACGTGTTTTGTTTTTACCAGCTCGACAGCCACCATATGTGTTTTAAGACCCCCGAAGCGATGAGAAACGCACGTGAGACCCTGAGTGTATCTTGTGGGGGAGTATTTATAAATGGAAATTATATATTATACCCTCCGAGTCGTGTGAAGTCTGTAACCACAAGTGTCACTTTTTTTTTTTTTTTTACTATTTTTGGAGTCTTAAGCAGTGCACATACTAACGCCACGTGTTTCTAAAAAATTTAAAATCGAAATAATAACCCTCGAGTTTCACACGGGGTCGGCTATCGAGGATGCATACTATATTATAGTGTATTGTCGCAGATAAGTATACGAAAATATATATCGTATTTTAATTGCGGCCTGAATTTATTCTGTCCGAGTTGTGACTTGTGGGTCGATTAATATTTACCATTTTCGGATGTGTCTTTTTAGTCACGCGTTCGTGCCTACATCGCTGGCCATTTGATAACCATAAGGACTGCCGAGAATCATAAAATATGTTTATATCGTATTATTATGTTGTTGTTCATCGGTTTTAATACATGACGCGTCTGTCCACTGCCATGAATTAATTTCAAAAAAAAATTATAAACAAAAACCAACCACGGAGCAACCTTTTCAACCTATGCCTGTATCTGTATATAGCCACAATCGGTGTAAAAATGGGAAAGAAAATAAAGTTTTATAAAAGATATAATTGTAATATACAAAAATATAATAATATTTTGTAATTAGTTTATATTCCTTTAAACAATTTGGGCTGCAATATTAGAAAGGCAATATTTTACCACTTGAGATGCAACTATAGTAACCACCCGTTTTTGATCTCGTTCCGCTACCCCTTACCACCACCCCAAAATCATTCAAACAGTCTCGATGTAATAAAAATTATAATTGCAGAATATTATGGTTATTAATACGCGTATCCGCCGTTTATATCGCTGGTTATCACATTCGTGCTTTGCGCGCACCTGCACGGGGTCATCAACTGCAGCTGGCAAGCTGGAGCACGGCGTCGCCCCCCCCCCCCCCCCGGGGAATGCAGATCGTCAACTTTTGATACAGGAAAAATCGCCAACGAATGGCCGATGCAGCGCGTGCATTGAAAACCGGTATACTCGTACACTATATCGTATTGCCGGGCGTTATATGCCATGTCTATTATAAAGCATATAGCCATATAATAATAATATTTATGAACGTATAGGTACGTATAATCGATACTGTAATGTATAAAGAAGATAAACTATTCATTTGTTCGTGGTTATCTCTGGAAATTGTATGCCTGATTTTTATTTATAATATATTATAATCCACGAGAATTCAATTCAGGAACAGGTGGTATTGCTTAGGTATAATATATAAGTACACCAGCGAGGGATCTCATCGTCTTCATATGACAGGTGTCGATGTGCACAGTGGCGAAACGAACATCGTTTTTGAGAAGCTGCAGTTGCACTTCTCGATTTAAAAAAATATATATATTTAGGGGTGGGTGATGGGTCGTGGCTCAATATGAAAGTGAAAAACGGCTACTAGATATTAGATAATAACTATAGTAGGCAAATAGTAATAGTACTGCTAATTGGGGGCTTGTACCTATTATAAATTGTTGGTATAGGTGGGTGGGTAGGTGGTGGGTTAATTTTTGGTTCGTTTCGCCACTGGCTGTGCACAAGGCGCACGCATTCGCTGCGGTGTAGTATATTTAATATTATTTAACGACACGTCGATACATATTATTATACCCGTTTGTGCGGTCATACACAATATACCGAACGATTTATATGAGGCATATTTTATACAATTTGTATATGGGTACGTTTCGCGCTGCCACGTGTGTAGGTTAGGTAGATCTACATAGGTGCAGCACCGTCGTACGTTAATATAATAATATTATACGTAATACGATACACGCGTGCATAATATAATATTTTAATGTGCGTCTGCGATACGTATGTTCGGCGTATTAAAATGAGTAATAATTTATAATATATATATAGGTTTATAATATAGGTACGCGTTCTCCGAATATTTAAAACTGTTTTCCGTTAATATCGTGGTTTATATTTTTTTACCATCGATGCGATGGCGATAACGACCGCGGCCTCCTGCCCGACTATATAGAGGTATCGATGACGATGCTGATGTTGTAAAGAAAAAAAATAATAATAACGGTCCTCTCTGGCCATTATATTATTATGGGTAATGGGTACTTTATTATCATAATATATTGCACTTCGTGTTAATAGTGTGCGTGTACTGTTGTACGCGTTACGGGTTTTTTTTCCTCTCCAAACGCAAATATGCGAAATGCAAATATTATTAATAATTTATAATACTTTACGCTTTGAGACGCCACCGAGTTCGGTTTAATGAATAGTGTAGGTATGTGTGTATGCATTTGATCGCCAGCGTAGTGTTATGTAAAAAAAGACGACTACGTGCCGCTTTACACCGCGAAGATTAACTTTAAAAAAAAATAAACAATGTGTGTACAGCGTATAGTTGCACTATAAAAAACACGTAACTTTTTTGTACGTGTTACGGAGGTGTATCCGAAGGATTTAACGGTTCGAACGCAACCCCCTCGAGGGGGTCTATGTATAGATACGCGTACGTCTATACGTACAAGCGTGGTGCTTCGATGAGTATATCTGACTGCAGTTTTATACACCGAAATGGCATTAAAGATATTTTAAATCTTCGAAATATACTCTGTGTAATATATATAGCGACGCCTTACACGGTTACAAGTTATTAAACGTATATATATATATATGTGTGTGTGTAATATAATACGTATGATATTGCACAGTCTTTTGTGCGTTCGTATATGTATATAATATATATATACGGCTGCTTCACTTGAGCGCAAGTGTTTTTCTTTTAGTCTCTAACACGTATATACACTATATATTATTATTATTATTATTATTATTATTATTATTATATCTATTATCCGATCGGTATGAGGTATTTCTCCAACACCCCCCCCCCCCCAGGATGTCGTGTGTATGACATCGTAACGCATTAACTTTGTAAACAAGATTTCGAGTTCTATACTATTACAACGAGTTCGCTTTTGTAAGTAGATTACGTTGTGGGCGAAACACTATCCGCTGTCACAAGACGCATAAAATACTATTTCCCCTTTTTTCTTTTAGTGTCAGATTCGTATCGGCCGCCGCTGTTGTTGTCGCCGCCGCCGCCGAGGGATAATATTCGACACGTAGTATAATATCATGTGTTCACACACACACACACACGATCGCGTACACACTTTACAAGTCCTATATAAAATATGTGAGACGGATGACAGCCACTACAACAACTGGTAAATATTAAAGCAAATAATAGACAGACGAGGCAGCAGACGGCCGGATGCGTGAGGGTGCAGTTGTTGGTGTGAGTACGTGATAGTGGGCAGGGCCGTGTGTCGTCGGCGAGTGGGGCGAAGTTACATTTTGAGAATAAGCCCATGATATATATATATGTTTAGAAAACTACGAGTGTGCCGAGAAAAATCGTATCTCATATCAAAGCGTATAATCACGCCGTTTCGGGATGCGGTGAGGAGGGGGGTGCCAGGGGGACATCGACAAAACCAGACGTCACTGAGGTTTGTTGAAATGGATTCTATATATGGGTGCAGTCGGTTGGAACTTGTGTCTCGTAAGTGCCCACCGAACTGCACTGCGTACGTATAGTATTCTTGCTATTAATACTTTTGGTTCGAAAAAGGGTTTAATAATGTGTGCATGAGTGTAAAATAATTTAGGCGAGTTGTAGGTACTTATACAGTTACATACGCTAATACAACTTATTATTTATTGGTAAGTCATCCAGAATTTTAGCGTTCTCAGAAATCTGAATACATTAAGTCTAATTTATTGTGACTATATATTATGCGAATACGAATACCGTCACCAGTCCACCTGTAGGTCAAGACTAAAAGTGCTGCAGAAAGTCATCATGTCGATAAAATGCCGTTGTACGACCAATTTATAAATGTTGTTCGTGGATCAAAAAATCAAAAACCACACTCGCACAAGGAGAGTTATGATTTAGTGTATAATAATATACACTGCAGTCAGGCGGGTGACTTAACCCGTTTCGCCCAAAAATGACCCTCCCCGTTGCGTCCAAATTTTGTTTTCATATGATTCCTGTTTCGCCCAGATTAGTTTAGACCAATTCAAAATTAAGTTGGCATTGATTATAATGTTTTAATACTTGAGTATTATTTAACGTTACTTGTCCAGAGAACCAAAATTGTATTTATAATTGTTAAACATTACCATATCTTTGCCTCTTTTACTTTTAAAAAACACAGCCATTTTAGTAAAATGCGAGGTATGTTTACACGTCGACGTCGCGTACTCATTGACCACGATCATTATTGACAATCTCTGTTGTTCATTACTTAATAAGTTCTAAGTATATCGCATTTGTTTGTCATTTGTACCTTTTACACTAGATGAGGTAAACTACAGTGATGATGCAGCGCGTTGATGAATTCGTATGCACCATTTCTTCTTGGCATTCGCTAAAATATTATGATATTTGACTGAACCATTGCCAACTTCGTTTGAAATTGGTGAACTAGTCTGGGCGAAACTGGAATCATATGAAAACAAAATTTGGGCGAAACGGGTCCCGCCCGCGTAGTCAGTGCCTATAATGTAAAATTCGAAGTGCACGGAGACATCTAAATAATGAGGTTTATACTTTTATAGTACTTAGGAACTGCAGACACCGCCACGTGTTGGCGGCGCAGGGTGTCTCGCTTAATATATTATTATATATTGTTGATGTAGTAGGTATATAATATATTATAATTTATATTACGGCGGACGTGGAGAAGAAAATTAAAAATTGTAATCGCGAATTCCGGTTTTTCGTGTTTGCAAATATTCTCCGCCGCGGTGTCTTTGTTTTGCTCGCACACATCGTCATCATATTATCGTTATTATTATTCCGCCGTACGTCAGGCCCGCGTGCCAAATGTGTGTCAAAGGAAAGGAAACCGGGTCCGCGCCGTCGTCGTCACAATAATAATAACTATATTATATTCGCGGGCGCCTTTATTTTTTTATTTTACTCCGGCTGTATCATCGTCATAGTATCATAACAATAATAATAATAATAAAAAGCCGTAAAACTATTGTGCGGCCGCCCGTCACACCGCCGGTCGTGCCGGAGCCCGAGACCTGCCGCTGGTGGATTACTGTTGTGCGGCGCATATAATAATATTATTATGTAGGTAGGTTAGAACACGCGAAAATGGTTTTAAATGGTGTGTGTGTGTGTGTGTGTGCGCGCGCGTGTGTATGTAGAGAATGTGCCGTTATGTTTTTTTCATAATGCGATTATTATTTATTTGTACATGTATATAGGCACTCTCTAGCGCTTGCACGCGCGGGCGCGCGCACACACACACACGATCCGAGTTCTTTGACAGGCTTGACCTCGTTATGTCCTCGAAAAGGAGCGGAAGGAGGAAGGAACGGTGGTGTGCGGGAGGAGGCGGGAGGCGAGCGGGGTGAAAAGAAAGAAAGGAAGAAAGAAAGAAAGGAACGAAAAAAAAAAAATATATATATATCAACCCGCGAGCTGGGTCAACAGCCCTCTCGCGGTTTATATGTATACAATATTATTACTATATGTGTGTGTTATGTGTATAGGCGCGCCTAAGTCTGTTATATATATATGGTACAGCGCGTATCGTTGTTTTTATAAATCTCCGCCGAATAACGGGATGAGTTGTTCGGGGCGGAAAAAGTTTATTTTTTTATTTTATCTTGAATAACAAAACGCCGCTCTCCTCCTGCCCCCCCCCCCCGGCGCCACGGGATCGTTGCTGCTCGCGATCGCCGAGCTCGCTCGCATTATATACATATACATATATATATATATATATATATGTAAGCGGTGTACATCGAAATGATTTATGGCGTCGAATGAAAAATGACTGCGAAAATACGAGAAAAACTGTACACACATACACACATATATACCGGCGCCCAATGTTCGGGTGTGCGCGTGTGTGTGTGCTGCACACGAGAAACACTCGAGCCCATAAAATTATGCGTGTATATATATGTATGTAGTATGTGTGTGTGTGTGTGTGTGTAAGAGTTTTAATTAAATTAAACTTAATGCGTATACGACGCCATGCAATTTATATTATATACATCGTGGTGTATAATGACGTTACACGCGGCGTGTCGTTATTTTGTTTTTTATTTTTGCGAGAGTCTTCAAAAAATATTAGAAGTCAAACCGTTAAACGCCTTCGTATTTCGCGGTTCCCCGCAACGATCGGTTTTCCAAAGACGCTGACCGCGGGATGGGGGGGGGGGGGGTACACAAGACGCGGAGACGGCGCTCCGGCTGCGGGGCAGTGGCTTCGTTTAGTCGGCGCCAGGTAATTTGCGTTGCAGGTATTTAAAATCCAATACAATTGCAGTGATTTGGCCCACTTATCGAATTGGCTGGCCTGAAAAACGGATATATACGTTCTGGACGGGGTTTGTGGTCTGCGTAAAAATATGCGCATTAAATGATGAAAAACAAAATTGTTTCAACGACTCCGCGTCATCTGCAGCAGTGCATTGCCGGTGTATACGCAGTGATTATTATTATGCACATACCTACACCTTTACAAGTGTAAATAATATAGCAACCGACTGGTCCGGGACTTGTTTGGCGTACGAATATAATGCATGTAATGTGTGTATAGGAGTACTTACAGTTCACGCGTTCCCGGCTAAACGCGTAGCTCACATATTATATGTCATATATGTATATATATATGTGTGTGTGTGTGTACTTATAACGTACTTAACTTACTTGCTTATAACTCGAGGGTCCGATGGTGCGACACTATGTACTGTTTGTTTTTGCTGTGCGCTAACGCTACCCTCCCCCCTCCCTCTACCGAAAAAAAAGAGAATCTTGCTATCGCTACTATATTATGTTAGTAGTTGTTTTTTTCCAATGTAATTCTGCTAAATTTTCGATGATTTAAAAAAAATTGTCACTGCTTGTTAATGTTTATTGAGCTTCACTTTATTTTCTTATACTCTTAGACGGCTGCAGCCTGTAGTTCGGTGCATCTCGTGTAGGTATGTCATCATGATGCGTATATTACGTAAATACTAAAAAAAATGTTTTATCAAAATTGTTATCCTTAGTTGCAGTATATCGGTATAATTGACATCTGCAGGTCACTAGTACCGGATGTGACTGCAAAAAAAATTGTGAGTCGTTTGAAATTTTTTTTTTAAGTTGATATATTATTATATGGTTGCCGTGTATGATTACAAATACAACGGAAAAATCTTTTGATTAAATATTCGATACGGTGCAAAGGTTGTTGGAATAGCGGACAAATTACATTTTTTACGCAAACCGTTTGCATTTCTAGCGCTCTGTACAGTATCGAGCTACATATTGTGCATACAAATAAAGTACCTACTGCTCCCCCGATCACTACCTTTGTATACTAATTTCGTGCAATTTGTGCGATGCATGTAAACGCAGGTAAACGAAAAGACGTATGAGCGTAATTTGTACTCCGCAGTCAACCCCATTGTCGTATAAAATATATATTATATAGTGGTAATTAGTGCCGCTTTTTATTACCCTTACGCCGCCGTCGTCGTCGGCGGTACCTGCGAGTTTTTAAATAAATTAGCATTACTTGCACCCGACCCCAACATTTTTGTGACTAAAATATCCGATTTTTCCTTTAGCGGACGCGTCTGTGCCTCTCATATATAATTAAACGGAAGACCTAATTTTTTTCAAAAATAACGTTTTTAGAAATATTTTACGTAATTTTATGTCTAAGAAACAAAAATGTTCTAAAAAAGAATGTTTTTTCACAATTTTTTATATTTTTACTTTTTTAATGACATCTTACATTTTTAATTCTTTACCCCTCCTCAACAGAACATTTTTTGGAGCATTTCGATGTATAAAAATCGAATTTTGGACGATTATAGTTTATGAATTATAAGTAGGCGTTTGATGTTTTGATTAGCGGAGTGATGCAAGAGTCGTCAGCAAAATATAGATTCGCGCTCCTCCGCTTGTCTAAACTTGAAATACCTACTTTACCTGATAAACTACTTGTCCGAAATTTGATTTTTATAAGTTTCCGAAGTACTCGGAATAATATTCTGCTTCGGAATAAAAAATAAAAACGCAAATGGTCCTGGAAAAGAAAGAGTATTATACTCAAAAAATGACTACGATGAATAATAGTAAAAAATGATTACAATTTTTATCGTTAAATGAATCACTCAGTAAAATATAATTTAATACCATCGTATTATGGTCAAACACGTGAACTATATTATAATGTTAATATTAAACTTTTACTTTATATGCACTACATTTAAATCAAAATTAATACAATATAGTCTGCGTGTTACTTTCATATTGTTTGATACCCATCAGGTACAGATTTTTAAGACAAACGTATACAAATTATTATAACGATCAGCTTAGGATTTTCACATGGTTTATGCGCATAATCGCAGCTCAATACATACGAAATCTGGTATAGGTAGTGACGTAGTGTTCTGTTTTGAGTAGACTTATTGAAATTTGGGCGGTTAGTATTAATGTCAAATATGTTTACAGAGTGTGGTTGACACCTTAGCCCTTAGGTGTTCTCGAGGTCGGGTCCCTCATCTCCGGCAACTCGTCATATAAGTTTCGGCACTGATTATAATAATTGCACCTCGGCAACAACTATTAATATTATTATACATTTTAAATTAAACGCACTATAACATCACATAGGTAGTAAACGTCATAGTTAGACCACCTCAAAATACAGTTCAATTATTGTCGTGTAGATTGATCAAAAAATATATATAATATATGCATACAGGGAGGTTCAAAATTAATGTTACAGCCACTTTATCATATAAATATTCAAAATAGTGAAAATATATAATATTAAAGTTTTTTGATTTAGAAACATATACTATGATTTCATAATTTTATAATTGTTCACGTTATTTTTTTTTTTTAGGAGTGGGGGGAGCAACTTTAGAAATTCAAATGGAAATCTATTTTTTTTTTAAATAGCTGTCAAGCATAGAGTTTTTCATTAATTAATGTTCTTCATGCACTAAAATTTATTTTACAAAGTTTTCACATTATGTGTGCAAAAAAAAAATAGGTTCCCATTTGAAATTTCTAAAGTTGACCCCCCCAAAACCCCCCTAAAATATTGTAAACAATTATAAAACTATGAAATCATAATAGATGTTTTATATAGATCAAAAAACTTTTATACCGTAAATTGTTTACTGTTTTGAATTTTTGAATATTTGAATGATAAAATGATAAAATGGCTATAACATAAATTTCGAATCGCCCTGTTTACGGGAACCTACCTGACACTCGGGTTACATACAATAATTTTGACAAAATTTTGAGTTGTGACATTAACGCAAATTATTACTTCACCGCGTTACGATAATAGTCATGATATTAATAATTATATAGTTACACTCGTGTAGTATGCAATACCTACTTCAATGTATATTTTTTTTTATCCCAGATCTGTGTACCCGTAAATATTCGACTGCAACACGCATCGTGTGTGCAATGTGCCTCGAGATTTCGTTGTAAAAATACCATCATTACATAGGTACGGTCAACGAAGACTAGGTGGATTTAATGGCATGCATTTAAGTGTATTCAGCCGAATACGTTTAGTTAAAAAATAATGTATGGGTATTACATACGCAATTTACGTGATTTTTAATCAATGTGATTACGCACCATAAAAGCGTTTTTCCTAATTCGTTTTGTTCTTCTGCTATAATATAATGTAAAACCGTCGTTGTCTTGTTATTATATAATTTTTCGAAGGTTATAATATGTTATACGGGAGATGGCAATCGCCGTTCGTACCATCATCTTCACCATCGCGTGTGGGTATGTGTGTGTTCGCTTGCTCGAAATTCGACTTCAACCTTGAAACTATGATAGGAGGATAGGCACGCTCCTTTTTTTTTCCACGTGGAATACAAAAACAACGCAATTATGACTGATAACCTATCATTTACTCAAAGTCAGAAAAAAACAATCATTCAACTTCGTACATACATAGGTACTCAGACATAGTCTCTGTTTTCGGATCATCTGTTTATTTACCCAGCGTCGATGGCGTCATTTTTTTTTTTTTTTTGTCTTCTACTTTAGGCGCCATAAAAACGCGGAGTGTACGAATATAATAGGTATTATATATAGGTACTTTGTTTCAAAATTAATTTAAACTGTCTAATTCGTTTTCAAGTGTATTATTTTATGGCACACGCTTACGTTGTAATGTATTATTATTTATCGTCGAAAATTGTTGCACGCAGATTCGACTTGTTTGTCTATTGAACACTACTCACGAATTGTGTATGATGTATCTCAGTCTGAGATTCTCAGACGCAGTATCTGACAAACATATAATATTCTTCGAAGTAAACATTTTTTTATTTTTTATACATCCTGTGATAATAGATATCACCTAATAATAATAATAATCATCAATAAAACCTTTATGTTTCGAACCACAGTTGTACATTTCCATCCGAAGCTTATTTATGTTTTAAAATAAATACCATGAATAATGTACCATAAACCGATAGGTAATTATAAACGCGTTTACTTGGTATTCATACGTTGTTGATACATTTATTACTTAAGTGTTTATACACATAACCTAAATAGCTCTACATACTTTGTTTTTAAATTTATCATCTGTAAAAAAATCTTGGTACATTTTTTATGTCAATATCTGGGAACGCATCATAAACATCACTGTAGCTAGTTTACAGGTGTCCATGAGGTAGTAACCTCAACGTCTATATTAACGACTTTTGATTGGTGGTTGATAAATTATCATATATATATATATATATATATATTATATTATTTGAAGAAAATAAAAATCAATATTTTTTCTTAATACTGTCATTGTGTGTGTGTTTTGTTTTTAATAAGTTGAAAAATAAACTTTGTTCAAAACTTATGGCTCAACTGTATATATTATGTAAAAATGTAAAATAAAGTTTTCAACATTTGTATGATAATAAGAATTGTATTTATATAAGATATAGGATGGCGATGTAAACTTAAGATAACACATTCATTTCAAGAGAAAAATATTTACTTAATATTCTAAATTATTTACATATCCGTTACGTTGATTAATATTCTAATTTGAAAAAGTTATGTAATGATTTACTGCCGGATGGCCGTCAAAGTTCTTCATTTCATTATGTATTAAGATTCGAAATATTTCATTCGAATAATAAATTGACAACCATGGAAAAGACATCCGGCAGATTTATAAACGTATATAATATTCGTATTATATATTATTACTAAATATTATATTACAAAATAACTGATTGCATTTTATTGATTTTTTACAACTTTTTATATTTCTATTTCAAGACACAGCAATCTCATGATAAAAATAATTAATAATGCTTATTACATATTATGAGATAGTTATTTTGTAAAAAAAAATAATATTATTTAACATTTAACTAACGGAATTCGACATTTCCTCAGATAAACCAGCTACTACGTTTTTCCCGTTTTAATGAACATATTTTAGGTTCCACATAATAATTATACTAAAACCCTATATAAAAGTGGTCTAAAAGTACTTAAACAAGCGTGATGTAATTTTGTTCGGTTTAATGTTTTTTTTTTTTAATTCCATTAAACAAGGCCGTATTATATTACTACTATTGTGGATAGTCATGCTATTCGTTATTTCATTACGGCCAAAATAACGGATGTTCATTAATTAATGTTTTGTTTTCAGTATCCGCCAAAGTCACACGATGAAATCGATATCGCGTTGGCAAATGTCAGCAGAGGTGCCACTGATATGGTATCAAAGCTGTTGGAAACAAATCAGCAGTACCGACTGAAATCCTTTCGTCAGATTAAAATCCAGTCATTTTTTCATAATTTCAATTTCTCAGACATAATGTTAAAAAAGGTATTCATAAGTAGCAGTCGTTTCTTGCGTTTTTAATGTTTTTGTTTTGTTTATAATATCAGGTAATATTTAATTGTTCTTAATTGATTTCCAGCACAAACCAAACGAATTATTAAAAAAATTGCTCGAAGAAACTACAGGAAATAACAATCAAGTGTTGTCTCATTTCGAAGAATTTGATGATTAATTAATGTAATAAATAATTATAATAAACAGTGTATTAACTATTAATTAATATAATGTTTCTGTTTAAGGATAAAATTGTGATGTAGTACGTAATTAATTTAGAACTTATTCTCAAAGAAAGTCATATGTATAAAGTACCTATCGTTTTTATTTTGTTGTACGTTAAAATACAGACATTTGATGAAATACCAAAGGTGATAAAAATAATTTAATATAATTTATTCATATTCATTTAATACCTATTGTTTTTTTTTTTAGTAAGACATTAAACATACACATAATAGTATGCCATATATATAGGTTTTAATGCAAAACATTTTTGAGTATCATAATATAATATTTGTATTTGATTAGTTATTGTCAACTATATGTATGGTAACAAAACCTTTTAATAATGATTTATATTTTTTTATTTTCCCTACATTTTTAAATTTAAGGATACATGCTAGTTATTCGGAAACTTACAGTTAACTTACTGACTTGAGTTAAGTTACTTATTTTTTAATATCATATAAACATCCAGTTATATTTTTTTAAATAATAAAAAATTAAATGAAGCTAATAAAAACTAAGTTAAAAATTAAAAACTAATACTATTAACTTTAACTTTTTAACTCATTTGTGTCCAGGATTGCATCGTTATGTGCAAGCCCATCGCTTAGGACACAATAAGCAAGTCATGCGTTGCTTTTGGACGGCATACAATTTTAAAGGCGGCAAAATCTAACAAATATAATTGGTTAAGAAGAACGGCATTCAAATTTCCACTTTAGGGCGGAAAATATCTAATGACGGCCTGGGGTCAAATGTATTTATTTTATATTGTTATTCATATAGTATAGTATAGTATAGTAAGTGTATACCCGTGTGTCTTCAGCCCAACCCTTAGTTTTTGTTGTTATATGATCGAACTAAAGGCTGACGAATGATTGTAAAGTGTGAACATATAGTCTTGCAAACTATCGCTAATTGACTGCTAAATGTTGACTTGAAAAAAATGTCGACATTTTCATTGGAAGGGGATGGGGACGTGTACGTAAGGTATTGATCATTTGACCGTCGTATACCTTTTCCAAAAAAAAATGTAAAAAAGAAATCCAAGTAATACGCGTGTTACGCGTATATGTTTGCCGAATGCTTGTGCTCACAATCGGATAATATTATTAAAGATAAGATAACCGAATGTTCAGTTATTCGTGTGTTCTAGATATTATGACACTCGTCAAATGTCAGTCAATTACAATGACCCCAATGCATTTCAACAAGTTTACATTTTTAACTCGTCGACTATTCAGACAACTTAAAGAGCTGAGAAGATAGATAGATATATAAGATAGGTATGAGGTGCATGATGGAGTTTAAAATTATCGGACTGAATAGGAAAATAAATCACCATTCACGACACATCGAGATATATGTGCCTATAATCAATTTAGGTCAATCTTGAATGTCATCTCAATAAATTGACCCACCCAAGGCAAACCAACACAATCAGATAAATATAAAATAGTCACAATATCTGAATATTATGTATTACCATAATAGTACCACGAACGTAATTCAATACACTCTCTCGCGTGTGCATATACAGTGAACATATATAATAATATTCATAATGCACAAAGAAACACCAAATGTAATATAATCTATGTAGGTACGAGATTATTTTTCATTGGAACATTTTAACCCAATAATAAATAAACGGTTATGACCGAATTGCACCATTCGTATTGGGATTTAATGCTAGTTTTCTTAATTTTATAAGAAGCCCGGGTTTAAACCACACTGGTACACTTTCGGTACCGGCGTATGTCCTGTTTAAGTCAATGTGACAGTTCTAAGGCAATAGTGTTTTGTATTACCCGTTATAGAACACTATTGGGGACTTTTAACACGTCGAATGCGAGCTCTAATTAATCGAATCCGGTCAACTTTAGGAGGTGATTCAAGTGGCACGTGTACAAGTATAGGTACCGATAATAATTGTTTAAATCAGCTGTGATAGCGTACGATGCAATGGTGCATATATTTACGACATATGTCGTGTAATACATTGAACGCAATGGGTAGGTAAACTGACCATTCTGCAAACTCGTATGGTCGAAGAAAGTGAGAGAGATTGGGCAACGAAACTGCCATGGGGTGTGTGTGTAGCTGCTTAATATTTCCAAAAGAAAAAAAAACAATTAAGCATAAAAAGGTCGTTCTAGTAATTAAATTTGTAATAGGAAATCGAATCGGTGTGTAATGTGTCGCAAATTATTATTTTTTGATTATGAGTTAAGATTTTATTACGTACGTGAGTTCGACACTTTGAGTGTGTATGCATACATGGACATAAATGAGTTAAAAAGTTAGAGTTGAGTTAACATTTTAAAATTTAATTTTCATTATCGTGGTTTTTAACTTAACTGATTGATATAAAATAAATAACTAGTTAAACATAAATAAATAAATAACTTAACTTAAATTACTAAGTTAATGGTACGTTTCCTTATAAATTTAACTTAACTGAGTAAAAAAAAATTAGAATTACTATTGATTTTTAACTTCTTTTAGTGTTTTCCATCAACTTAACTCGATTAGTAATTATATCATTAAATTATCAAGCCTTGCCTATATTTACATAAATCAAATGTCATTTAAGTTTTTCAGCTGGGAGGTAAACATTTTCAGCCGTCAATCTTTACTAAGTAAGTTGAAGGGTTACCTCTCTACAGTTAGAAATTTCAGACTACCATTCTATTTGTCAACTATTTCATCAAGTAAATGAAATAGTTTAGCTCACATTTAGGACCACGACGATACCTCTTCACCAGAGGAGTGTTTTCTTTGAACGGCACTCCATTGCTTTTACAAGAAAATTGTGTCATTATTTGTTTTTAAAAGCATTGGAGTTATATTTGATTTGAACGGACAAAATTAGAAGCCAAACGAATACAATTTTAGTCTGACTTATTCAAACCATACTTACGTGTAATGTTTTAATTATATCATACCTATTATCGAAGGCAGGTAATAACTAATAACTCATGAGAACGATAAATAGCAATTTGCATACCAACATTTTCTTATTTGATAATTAATAATGTTTTTGAAATTGTAAAGGTATAAAGTTGATATTTTTGGATAATTTCATGATGAAAATTTAAATTAAATGGGAAAACTGTAGAGACACATTATTCATATTATATACTTTTGTTAGGACATCTTGTATGTCGGGCGTAGGCTATTGTATATCGTATACATATACATATTTTTGGTAAATAAAGAAATATTATGTAATAAACCATGTTGAAAAAAATCAACAATATAAATCGTACAATTTATATTTATTTTTGAAAATGTTTTAAACATTAAAATTATCTAAATATGGATTATTACATTTTTTTCAATTCTATCTTACTCATTATCAAAAAAAAACCCATTATAGATAATCATTAAGTCAACAAACAAACTATGAAATACGTATTGTTTATAAAATTATTGACTTTAAAAAAATGTCGGAACATGAATTGCAGTTAGAATTTCATGTTTGCATACAAAGTTTTAAAAAAAAGGTCAAAAAATGTGTGTTCTGTGCGTTTGCTGTCAAAAGAATATTTTATACTCATATTAATAATAATATACCTCTTCCTCGTTAGACTTTATTCAATTAATCATGACATATTGTTTCGTTAATCGTTAACCTTTTTTTTGTTGAAAGGAGAATTTAAATGTATGTTGAGACTTAACTGTGGAGAGACACTATTTATTAGATAATTAATTATATGGATGAATATAGCTTGCACTCTTAAACTCTAAATTCTATTCACGCAAGTGCTGTTCAAAATAAACAGATTCACCCATTCACCCGATTTAGGAATAAAATAATAATTGTCCTTTTTTAAGTGTATCTACAGAAAAATATATTACAATATTTTCCCTACCACAAAATATATTGTCATACTTTTTCTGTAAATGTAATATTGATCAGTATCTATATGTTTTTGTTAAAAAAAAAAAAACGAATTATTAATATCAGCTAGTGTTCCATAGTGAAATTAATATCAAAATATCAAAATATCAAAATATCAAAATTAGATAGACTACGGTAGGCAAACTATAACAAGTTGAGAACCCTAATCACTGATAAATCGAGTGTGTGTGCAGTTATTGGAATAAATACAAATGTGATTTTCTGACACATACTGTCTTACTATCATACTATCACCAACCGATATAATATCTATGCCTCATCAAAAAAAATCTATAACCAGGCATTGGTGGAAATCGGGGGGGGGAAGTCTGTCGCCCCCTCCAAAAAACCAAAAGTTATTGTAAAAGGGGCAAAGCCTCTTTTGGAAAAATTAAGAACACCATTTGAAAAATAGTAACCCCCAATATTTTCAATGGATTTCCGCCTATGTAACTAGGGTGAGGACGTGTATGTACCAAAAAAAAAAAAAAAATGAAATATTTAATTTAATATCATTTTTTCATTATTCATTTTTTAAGTAGATAATGGACTTTACTGAACTTGTTTACAATATACATGTTTACATATTATGCATTCAAAAACAACTGAACTATGAATATCCATAGAATTATACATTGAATAATATAATGTACATGCGTTCAATTTTTATGAATATTTAAATTAAATTAGGAGTTTAACAATCTATGCAAAGTGTATTCATTAATTATATTATTTCGAAATGTGATATTGTATGGAACATAATTAGCAGCTGTATATGAGTAGGAACATAGCAATATGGAATTCCCGACAGAACATTAGAGACAATTTTTAAGCAATTTACATACAATTTAGATGTACGAAAACAGATTCAGATTCAGTTAATTAATAAAAACATAAAATTAAGTTTTCTACCGAAATCCCAAAAACAAGTGCTTAAAAAAGAAGCCAAATTAAGCACTTACCTACATATATACGAAATATCAAAATATATTATGCGAATACCGCGGCAACCTACCTATACCTATATTATGTAAATTAAAATATAAACATATATTTTGAATATGTATTATTAACAATACAAAACAAGTGTCCATCAGAGAATGCTTGCAGCAATAGGCCGACTAAAAAAAACCATGCAAATTTATAAATACCCTAACCTTAGTCATGACTTAATTATTACAGATAAGTGAAATAGGTAGGTAATTAAAAACTAAGAAATACTTAAAGAACCATCATATTGATTACATCTGTGTTATGAACGCATGACGTTATTACCATATATTTTCAAATGTCATGGATCATAATATTATACAGGGTGATGTTTTAAGCATGCTCATCCTATTTTTATGATTACATTATGCATAGGTATATATTAAAATATAGATTTTTGGAATTTTAAAATAAACTTGAAGACCATTTTTCGAATCATTGAAATTTTTATACCACTTAAGTATGATCCTGTGACAATAGAAACTTCTGTTTTTCCCAAATAGGAACCTTACTTTTTAATTTTTAATAATTATTAAACAGATATTTGTTTTGTACATTTTGAAGTATTTAAATCAAAATTTAAGGTAGTAGTTTTTGAGGGTGAAACACGATTGCGGACGCTTCACCTTTTTTGCAACACGATTGCGGACGATCATTATAGAACAAAAGGTCTTATGTTGCATCCGAAAAATGACACGACTGCGGTCGAAATTTAATGAAACGTTGCCAAGTTGTGCGACGCGGTCTACCAAGCCCAAATATTATCAATTTTATAAAAGTTCTTAACAACACAGTTAAAAATTGAAAATCAAAAAAAGTAAAAAACAAGTGCTCAATATAATAATATAATATACACATTTAAAGTCAAGAGCTCAATATAATAATAAATTAATTAAATTTATACTTTTTTCTCCCTGTAATGACAACTAATTTTTTTTAAATATTGTATCACGTTTTGGTGATTTTTGTTATCATTATAGCTCTGAATAGTTAGGTTGATTCTATCTAAATCTTTTTTTGCCACCGATGCCGTCAAAATACTTGCACTACAGACTTTATTAATTTGTACATAACCATTTCAAAATTCCATCTTTCCGCAGTCGCCTAAATCCATATTTATTCGTTTTGTGTAGAACTAACTCTTTACCACGTTCTGATCACTCTCAGAATTTCCACATACCCACATTATCGAAGTATTATTTATAAATTGGGCAACATGTGTCCGCAATAGTGTAATATTCGGGGGTCCGCTGATAAACTATAATCGTTCGCAATCGTGTCAATAAAAAGGTCGCCCCGATAAGAACCGTCCGCAGTCGTGTATCACCGGTTTTTGAGTTATGTAACTTTGTGTGTTAAGGATAATATGTCTATGGTAATGGGTTAAGTAGATACCTACGGGGGCTTAGACAATTTGAAAAAGTTAATATAAATCAATATAAATAATTTGTAAAAATGATCCAAGTATAATAAATACTACATCTAACATTGCATTTATAGTTTTTATTTTTATAGAACCATTTTTAAAGATTATTATCCTTGATATAAACATTTTAATAACTCAGAAACTACTCATTAGAATTTTGATTTATGTACATCATTTTTAAAAAAATTGACCTCCAATAATTTTCAGAAAAATGGGGGGTTCTTATTTGAAATAAAAAAAGGTTCGTACCGCCACAGGTTACTCCTAAAGTAGTCCAAAAAGATCAGAAATTTAAAAATATGGTCTTCAGGTCTACTTAAAAATCCCGAAAATGGGAGTTTGAATAAATGTACTATTAAAGGGAAAAATTGGAGATAGCATGCTTAAAAAACCACTCTGTATTATACCTACGAGTAGATTTTAGGATGTGATCGGGTTCCGAGTGTTTTTGATACAAACATAGGAGGGAGGGCAATATCATATACAGACAGATAAATATAGTTATATATACTATCCTTGACCCCATTCCTGTGGTCCATCCTGTACATACAGACAATACTATATCCTACATGGTAAATAAGTATAAGTATAAGTATAAGTGCTTCACTCTTCGGCTTGTCCGTATGTGTTATGTGCACGACGAACACTGCAGCAATGACACGCGTTTTCGACTATTTTTTATTTCGGCTCGATCGTTTTAATATCGTTCACCGAGACGATGATATTATCCGTACCACGACGCCACCGTGACTTTGCAAAAGCTTACCCCTCGCGCGGTTATATTATACGCGTCGCTGCGCTGGTATAATGTGACTATAGCAGGTATACCTATATTTCCATCCTGGTCGTTCAAGTCTCCTGTCTGTTGTCGGTATATGGCTTTCCTGGAGTGCACCGGCGGCGATCGCTTCAGATAATATTATTATCGTAGGTATGGGTAACAGTGCCCGGTATCCCAGTACCTGCCTATCTATAGACGTACATCTAGACGCCGCCTGGTATGACATTAAGTACACGAGACGGCAATTAAATATTGTGAGAAACGGTGTCCTTGACCTAGGCTGTCGTTACAATCGTTATAATTCCATCCACAAGGCGTATAAAGTACACTTGGCCAGAGTTCAACATCTCGGATAGGTTAGGTAGGTAGGTAGGTAGGTAGGTAGGTATAAATAATATCATTCAGGCCGAATGAACAATTCCGGTTTGGTTGCTCCTATCGTACGTTTCTGCCTCTCTTGCTCCCAATTTAGCTCTTTTATTGTCAACAACTCGTCTATCTCTATCGACATATAATAATGGTAATGATCGTGGTCGGCTCGACTCTATAAAAAAAAAATAATAAGTGAAAAACAAGTTTAGGTCCTTCATCGGCGGCGGCGCATGACGAGTTTGGGAACCGAAAGTTATTTTTAGCTCGTTTTTTAACCCCGCGTTCACAATAGATATGGATACGCTGTACTTAAGTACTAAAACATGTCATTCTACGTATACTTGACTTGGGCACTATATATAATATGTAACTGGTAACTACTAATAAAGAGCTCAGCCGTATCAGATTGTCGTAGCCCGGGTTGTATAATAATGTATTAGGTATGGCCAACGATTTAACATAATTTTCTAACAAAAATAATTATGTTTAATAATAGTGAGGTAATCTGATATTTTAGTAAAATGTTGTTTGTTCGAGGTCACTGAGTAATAATCTTTACAGACTTGACACATATTGAATAAAAAATCAGATAGAAATCATTTAAGTTCTTAAAGTATGTTAGTTAATTTTTTTAATTTATAATGTTATCAATTATGCATTAAATTATTTGAAATTTAAATCTTAAAATATAAAAAATAAATTACTAAGAAATCAAAATTTTGCAGTGTTAGACTTATGAGGTCTTAAATTTGTAAATCACGTATAGGCTGATAAAATAATTATAAAAATTTTAAGATATTGTTATTCATAGGTAGTATTAGGTACGTCTCGTTTTATTTTTGGATACTTTGTGGCTGAAATATTACATTGGTGGTGAATTTATGGTGCCCAAACACTACTTGTAGTCTTTGTCCCGAAGAATCAATTCGAAGATTGTCCAAAAACTATCAAGTAGTGAACCTCCTTTGAAGTACTTAAAAAAAACCCCCGAGCCAATGAATACTTGAATATTTCTACTAGGTATAATATATAAATATGAGCATTGATCAAGGAATCAAGTGAATGTGTTTTATACTTTTAAGACCGTATAGTGTATATTGTGGAGCTGCAAAAATACTGCATACATCATTTTGAAATATTGTTTTTGTGTCAATGGGGGTTCAACAGACTTTTTAATAACAAAATTATTTAAACTAAAGAGATTGAATCATATATAAAACAATTTGAGGATTTAATAAACAAAATGAAAAAAAACGCTTTAATATTTACACCTTTCGAAAACAGCTCCACTTACCTATACTATACGAGATGCCTGCTCAAAACTAATTAATAACATATTATAATATAAACTATATGTTTTTTATTGACGTATAATAAATTAATAGCACTAGACCATCCATTACGACATTTAAAAGTGCAAACGTTTTCATTCAAATTGAACACTGAAACCCCTTAATAATGTTCAGCTTTTTTAACTACTCCATAGCCTTTCAAACCTTTAACAATTCAATGAGTGAAACATGAAAATTAAGATAAACGTTTTCGGTTAATTATTTTATACACTAACGACGCACTTATCGGTACTTTTCACCGTCGAAATTAACGAGTTTAATTTAAAAAAGCAATAAAGCACACCGCAATGAATAATTTTTTTATATAGAATATTTTATATCACAAATCAAGTTGATTAATAACTCAGCGATGTAAGTTTTTGCAACACAGTCAATACTAATTTTATCTTTTAAGTCATCGCATTTTGTTTTGTGGTTACCTACTTATAATAATTAATTGTGGTTGTGTTTATTATACACAAACATTTTATTTTCTAAAACGTACATAATTAACATAATTTAGCTGTAAACTTTAATTACACATTTTTTCAAGTTAATTTTAACCAACATGCCTAATTGCTAAATAAGCACGAAAACGAGTTGATGATTTGTCCTCATGGTTTACATTTTAAATTATTTATATTAAAACTTCTGGTCCTGCAGTGGTCTCTATTTGTATATAGCTTAAAATTTTATACGAACAGTAAATTTAAATCAAAAACTGAGAAACTAAAAAAATGTATTTATTTTTATAGGTACCTAAGTATATTATTACCTTGATATTTTGTAATATGTAAAAAGCATACTTCAGAAATAATAAAAATTATAATTTATATAATTATTATAATATTAACTATTAAGTATAATTATATAAAGTATATAAGTATACTAACATGAGGTAATCACTAATTAGTTACCGTAATTATGCATATCTAAGTTTCTAGATGGTCTTTGACCTTTTTTAGTGGCAATATTTTTCAATTACTTCAAGTGCCTAATTGTATTTGAAATAATTTTACTATCAATGTTCAAATTTTTCCAAAATATAATAATATATTTATATAATAAAATAATGCGTTTAATATAATTCAGACAATATACAATTCAAATAATTTATCTTTTATGATTCAAAAACAGTAGGCAGAAGGTATATTAAAATGTATCTAACTAGTCTTTATTTGTTCATAGTAATTCTCGTTTGTGTTCATAAAGTTTTTTTTTTAAGAAAAAGAGTTTATTAAATATTTACAATCCATAAACTTTATTAAATTGTATACAATAAGTAAAATCGTTCGTTGTGATGATCAATACTGATCAAAATACTGTGATAATACTTGTAAAGAATACTCACAGCAGATTTACAACAATTGAGAGTAATTATAGGAGGACATCGTGCCAAATATATTATGTTTTCTCTGTCTTCCTAACGTAATTTATTGAACTCTTTTTTAATATTAGAGTGACTTGACATAATATTATCAAATTTCAAATTGAGGATATTATCTAGCGCCCCACCTGGGACTTCTTTAATAAAATAATTTTGAAGCAATAGTTATATGCATTTTAAAATCATCAAATAATTTACAATTTCAAAACGGTCATAACTTGCTTCAAAATTATTAGTACCATAAAATAAGCTCATGTGAAGCTGTGGATAATATTTTTATCTCTCTTATTATATTATACAATATTACTTTTGACTATAATTGATGGCCAAATAAGAATCTCCTACAGTCCTATGCCTATGCGTCAACCTTCGGAACACAAATTTAATATTATACAGTTTATAATAAAACATAATATAACTATATGTAAGGTAGGTATATTAACCAAATGTCGTAAATATTAAGTACAAAGAAAAGGAAAGAAAATATACCCAACCAACTACGTGAAGCTCGGCATTCCAAATTGCACACAACAAACAAAATAACATTTTTGGTAAGACTAACCATATTACCTACACAAAATACTAATCTATTTAGACATTAAAAATAACCATTGAAAAAAAAATCCAATAAGTGTACAAAATAGAGTATAATATATGGTAATTTAAATTTAAAACTCATGACCACTGTACAGTTGACAATAAAATAAATAAATACAAAAAATTACATTTTTAGGGTTCGGATATCAAATTCTGTCTATACATATAGGTAAGCAAATTCGTCATTAGGTACATAAATTATGTCTGGTAGGTAACTGATAACTGGTAAGTAATACATTTTGTTTTTTTATATATAATAAATAATATTATGGTAGTGGTTACAAGCTGATTTATAATAAATAAAATAATTATGTTAGAATTAGGTATACAATAACATTTATAACTACTACAAGAGCCCCTGTCTTATCATACAACTTAAATATTATATTGGAGATCAAAATAATTAATACGGTAACGAATATTGAAATAATAGGTAAGTACAACAAAATCAGGCCAAAAAGAATTCTGGACCTATAAAATTTCCACATTTAGGAAAATCTTCGGGTACCTGAGGAAAACTTCCACTGGGATTTAACACCCTGAAAATCAATGACAAGCCACTGGACCATTCGGAAGTCTTTTCACTTCTAAATAACCAATATCCTGAAACACATAAAATTGATTATTGTTGGTAGCGAACCATTTAAATGATAAACAATTATTTTATACAAAAATCTGTTGTAGTTTTTATTGACTGAGGATATTTATTTATTTTTTAATTTGAAGTTTAAATAATATATTTTATATTTTATACACTTTTAATGTGACAATTTTTTCCAATATTGCTTAAACCGAATCCAGAAAATTTTACATTTATTATTATGTTTGAGTTTTGTATTTTACCCATCATATTATGTATGTAACTATTTAAAATCTCGTACCTAATTAAAATGACTTTAGATTTTATATATTTCTAAATTCAAAAACAGTCGTATTACCGACATCGCTGTAAAAAAAATGTTTTTCATAAATCGTAAATAGTTTAAAATTACAAAACAGAAGTTTTTGTGTAATTAGTAACGGAGCCAGTGCCCTGTTCCTATAAACTTTGTTCAAAGTTTTAATTAGAAATAAAATGTCCCCCTCGTCCAAACTAACACACACGACCACTATATAACTGATGGCGACAATGAGAGCTTAGAGCGCCATCAGTATTTAATTTAAAATATAAAAGTCTAACATAATCACATTTCCTCATAAATAGTGAACAGAAATCCACAAAATATACAAAACAGATTTTAAAAATAATAATTCCTCAAATATTTATTTCACCGGATAAATTAAAATAAACACGGTTAATCTATTATCTGAATCAATACTTTAAAATTATTTTTTTTTATCGTTGGTTTAATTAAATATTTAAAAAGAGCTTATCAAAAAAGATAAATTAAAATTTGGACTTTTCCCTTTGTTAATATAGAAAAATATAATTATTAAATAAATTATTACCATTAATTATTTTACAATTGTTTTATCTAACAATAAAACATAACAGTTAAAACTTTTTTTTAAAGATATGATGACATTTTCTATTTTATTATTATTATTTTTTTATAGAAGTTTTAAATATTTTAAGTTTATAAAAGTAAAGATAAGCACATAAAACTTTGAAAAAATGATAAAACCAATCTAAAAAAATGTTAACGTATCTTTTTAATCTAAATGTGGTTAATGTTTAAAAGTTGCACGACTAAAGTTTCGCACATTTCCTAAATTCTCTCGAAGTTCACGTAAAAACTTATAAGTTTAAAATGTATACATATATTATGTACATAATATGTACGTACAATAATGTATATATTTATTTGGAGACATTGTTTAAAAAAGATTTTAATAAAAAACCAAATGGAATACAAAGCTCTCGAGCTTTGCGCTTGTAGGATTAGTACCATAGTGGTGTGCTGTGATATTTAATTTTAAATCTATTAATTCCTTTCGATAACATTAAACTGAATGAAAATTCTTTGGCCGGAAACATCTTTTTCATAGGGTATTTCTACGGTCATATTAGTTTTACCTAAGATTGTTAAACTAAGAGTTAAAGCAGTAATTCTCAAACTGTTTTGTTTCGTAATACCCCTTATAGTGCTAAGAAAATTCTACGAAACCCCACCAATTATAAATGCTCATAAAATATACTTACTCGTGAAAAATTGTGTAAAATGAAACTAACTAACATCTAATAATGTTTTTGACCGTAAAACAACATTTTATGTGAGTTATAATTACTTGTCATTAATATAATAAACCAAATGTTATTTTGTTTAAATTTAATTCAGTTATGTTCATGTATCCTAAATGAACTACTCTCGAGGAGAGCTGGGGCTCTGCCGATACAGTTCGAGGACCACTGAGTTAAAGAAACTATTGAGAAAATTGAAAAATTACCACTTCAAAGGTATTATTTGGATTAAAATTCTAATCAACAAAACTATAAAAGTGCTACAAGAAACTTTGTAAATACTCTTTTACTATCCACGAAAAGTTTTTATAATAAATGATAAAATTAAAAAGCCATTTCATTAAAAGTCTGAAAAATCAATTATTTTTTAATTATTACGATTTACGGTTATATAGTAAATTCGCACAAATATTTAACCTGAGTACCTGACCGAAGTATTTTGATATTTTTTATGATAGGAACAATTTTAAAAATACTTTTCATTTATGAACTACTTGTGTTTATAAAATGTTAAAAATATAACATTTTTTTTTATATATTCCTCGTGATAAAAAGATTTGTGCAGCGTAAAATATAATAGCTGAAAATGAAAACAACTCATTGTGTTTTTTAATCTACGGAAAAAATATTATGTTCTTAATGAATTTTTTAATAAATGTAAAGTGCACTTTTTATAAAATTGTCGTCTTGAGCAACTCAATGGTATGACATTATTATTGTCAAACAAAAGCGTTTATATTAATACGGGGTTTTCGCCCTTTTGTATATATTAATTTACAAAAGATCTGTTTATAAAGACCCTTCTTGCGTTAATAAATATGAATGTTTTTCCTCGGGACATGGTTTTCTTATTTTGTAAGATTGAAATCTCACTATTAAGGTTGGGGTTAGGTTAATGGCAGCGATCATTACCGGGATTATCAGCGATAAATCGCACGACAGATACACCTGCTGCTGGCACGACCACGGTGTTCTTCAGCACCGACCTGTCGAGTTTCCTGTGCACTAAGTGCGAATCACTGTCTAACTTCTTCGCATGTTCAGCCGACTTGACGAACGCGTTGCTCTTCTGGCCGACCACGTAGAAACTGTGTCCGTGCAAGTAAAACGAATGAGATCTGTCCGTCTTGAACAGCGTGTGCTCTAAGAAAAATATCATCACTTTAGCTATATAATAATTAATTAGTTATTAATAGAACAGTTTAACTTCTCCGAGGCCGAAATAAGCGAAGTTGATAACTGCGCATAAAGTATTAATTTATATGCTACATAATATTAATACCTTATAATAACTATAATGAAATCATGCATCATTAATGATTCTTAAATAACTGAATGATTGAAACAATTTTATTTTATCGAAAAAAAACAACTATTTCCCCGCTGTTTTTTTAAATATTTTCAAATCAAAACACTTTAAATAAACAATTATTGCATCTGTTGTGCGCATAATATACGCTAATTGTACGGTTATTTTATGTATATTATGCAAACGTTATTTATGCAAAAATATCAATCGTATATAATATTGATACCAATGCTGCAGAAGAAAAACAGTTGCTGGAAATTCACGTTATAGGTACTAACGTACATTTGAGTAATCAAATCGTAAATATTATTAGAAAATTTAGATTTTCTAGTTATAAGTGGCCCGAGGATCAAAATGTATAGCATTTGCATTTTTTTTTTTTTTTGAGACGTCCTAGAGATGCCTATGTGAGCTATAAATTTGTCAAGTTAACCTAACTTAATCTAATTTGATGTTGCATGCATCGAAATTTAAATGCACTTTGCTTTTATAGTTTTATGTATCAATTTCAGTAGTCTTCAAACAATTTGAGCACCACAACCTGATAAATAATTCTTATGCAATATTACTAAATTTTTGTTTTTACACATAGATTTTTTTGCATATTTCAGGGTTTTTAGCAAAAAATTTAAGCAGTAACCTATTTAAATGTATATATGAATGTTTTAAAGAGCATATTATTGAGCTCATAACAACTTTTTTGTTTTTGATCAATAGGTTATGAACTCTGGACCTAATAACATAACAAACATGCGGCATCTAATTGACAGAAGTACTGTGTTAATCGTTATTTGTGACTTTATTACAAAACTCTCTCGGTATAGCTCACCCGCTATGTCTTAATAAAAAATATTGAATGTATGAACAGTTCGCGTCGCGGTCACTAACATAGGTATGTGATTTTTTTTTTATTAAGAACGTGATTTGAGATTCATTATGACAATACAATTATTATGTTTCAGGGCTGATTTTATCTTAATAATATAATATGTGTGTGGATTATGTATACTGTGTATACTGTATATACCTGTATCGAAAATAACTAATTCCGTAGCAGAACCCAACGGCAAGTCGATGATATGTGTACACTCGCAAGACGTAATACTAGACCGACATTTGAGTGGCACATTTTCTGCGTTGCACACTATCACGTCTTCGGGCTGTCGCAATAGCAAAGGGGCGGAAGGTAACACCATCGAAATGTTGTTGAAATTCGGCAATGACCAGCTTCCTTCTGTAAACGTTCGAGTATAAGTTATTGACGGTTGCACCGATCATCGTTTGACATTATTATTGTGTTTCCATTGTTCGCTTACCGCCGAGCTGATATTTAATCGAGGAAAATCCCAAATAAATTGTATTTTTAAATTCAACTGCAGACAACTCGTAGGGTAGGCTATCGAGACTTGTAATGGACAAGTGTCGATCCCCGTACTCGGACTGTTCATAATTCAAAAAACATTAAAAAAATATCAAGTATAATATTCTAAGTTGTTATAATATTTTAAGATGACATAGGTATCATACATTTTTGGTCAAAATATCAAACATCTCGCGAATGGAATAGGTTAGTTAACATTGACAAAATTAAATTAAACAAACAGCGGTTAGTGTTTCTAAAAACAATCTCGACGGTCACGTCTGTGGTGAGAAAGTTGAGTTTTTGTTTGAATATTTTTTTGCTGACTTTTTTGATCTTACTATAATATGACTTATTATTGCGTGGAACTAGCAAACTATTCTAATTTATAACGATAGTTATAGCAACAACAACAAAAATCAATCAAACGAATACATTGGTAGGTACTTTGTAATAGTATATTATAATTAATAATACTCGTAAATCAAAAAGAATAGTGTTTGATTTAGGTCTTGTAACATTTATTAATTATTTAGTGTTGATTAGATTGTAAATTGTACAGTGCAATTCCATTGTTTTTCTTTCTATAGAAATTAATAATTACCATCGACCGATATGAAAGTGCACAATCAGCCGAGAATAATACGTAGGTACCTATTATTTCAAACTTGCAAGCAAAATTGAATGGACTTATAGTCTGTAAATGTAATTTGGAAGAACTCCAACATAATAATAGAATGAAGAGAGATTCGTCTGTTTACGGTGAGCATTTTTTTTTTTATAACAATTCATCTTATTATTTGTTTATCGGGAGTACAATAAACCCCCAGTTTGAATTACAACGTTTTTTCATTATTCTATTGATTTTTAAAAGAAAAATTAAATATTATTAATCATGTAATAAATAAATATTATTGACTAATAATTAATTATATCATAATATAGGACATATTATATAGAAAATAGATTTACGGATACTTAAAATTTAATGTTTACAAATGTGATTTAATGTTTATATTATTATAAGAACTTCTCAGTTCATTATATTACATTATGTAAAGAATTTTTTTTATAAGACATAATGTATAAAGTACATTAACATATAGATTAATTACACAATTTATTGTACCTATATATTTAAGCTATAAAAATCAAGACGTATAATGATTGTTTTCACTTATATATTTTTTAATTACCATATATTTTTCAAATATACCCAACATAATAATATAATACTCACCGGTTTTACGAGATTTTCCGTGTCCGAGATCGTGTTGTATAATGTCGAGTTGTATTGTATGTACAACGTGTGTGTGTGGTTGGAATGTTTACAGTGACCCTCTGAGCTGACCATCATGTCATAAACTCCTTGGATTTCGCTTGTGGTTAAAATGAAGTCTAACGTTTCACCTTTAAACACACCATAGGGATTTTAGCCGATTACATTTTACGATTCTGTGAACATGTTTATTCAACACTAAACCTGGTTCAACTTGAATAACGTCAACTGGTTTAGGATCAATCGCATGGCCGTCTATTGATATAACTGTTAAATGACGTTTGTGCACTTTTATCTCGATTGGACATTGCGAATCTCCTCCTGTGTTTATTGTCCTGAATCTATACTTGCTATTGTCTTGTACCGTGATCGTCTGAAATCGGAAAAATAAAAAACAATCTATTTTTTTTTTCAGTTCTGATATTTAAGTAATAGTGTCAGTGTTTAATTGATCAAGGTTTCTCGATAAATCGTGTTCCCTGATCAGTGGTCGCCGTATGTGAGACGTGCTCGTTTTACGCACATGCTTTATTTATAAAATATAAAAACAAGTGGTGTGTATACATATAATAATATAATATTGATATGGTCTTGGAATATAAATTTGCCGTTCACTAAAACTGTTTGATATTAATATTATTATAATGTTTGGTATGAAAATTTATGTTTTTTAGCCTTCGAATGTCGGGTGATAACCGTCAACCAGTATAAGTGCGTGGTAGATTTTTACGCTTATAGCAAAAATTAACTGACGTCGCCATACTAACAATACGAATTTTTTTAATTAAACCACAAATCCGTCTTTCAGTAATACAATCTCTATAGATTCTTTTCATACACTATATAATAAATTACAATATGGTTTGTATTGTTAATTCTGATTACCTAACTTAATTAATTATGGACACATTGAATAGTTTCGTTTACCGTGTTCGATTCCATTCCATTTATGCGCATTTCATTGATACCATTTTGGGAGATTGTCGTGTATTCTACTAGTAAAACGTGTGGAACTTCATCATAGTCATACATGGAGGCATGAGGTTCTCGACGTTTCGACTGCTTCACTATAAATGCTCCAAATAGTCTGTCGGACAACTCGTCGCCTGTTTATAAAAATATAATACCGTATCAATATAGTATTGTAAAAGTTGAAAATATTGTAATGGCTAAGTGTAGAAACTAAGTAGTGCACAAAATAAATAAAAAACATTTACAATTTGCATACTGCCAACTACTTGTCTTACAAGAACCAAAATATATTATTACTGCATATAGTAGGTACCTATGTGTGCGTGTAAAATTGGGCGAGAAGAGGCAAAGCGAAATATTTTGTTTTTTTTTTAATGACCCACCGCCCTCCTTGACTACCTACTTAATATAATACATATTATTGAAACTATTATTCTCATTAAATATCATATTCAGACGAAATTAATCTTGTACTACTCAGTTCAGTACTCACCACACACCCACCAAACTATCGGACATTTGACCATAAAAATCACGGCCAACACCACACTGCAGTGTACAATAGTATATTATAATAATAATCACTCAAATATTTAAAAAAAAACGTTCAAATAAGAATTATTACTAACATTGTTATATTTAATTGAATCTATGGTTATAAATCGATACGCAGTTTTAATCACGAAATTCTTATGATCGGTCTAATTAGTAATATGTATTATCGAAATAAATTGGTAATGCACTTACCGTCTTTACCTATAACTACCTTTAAGTATATTAATGGATTTCAGTATTTTACCCGATAATATCTGCCACCAGTGAGTTCCTGCTTGAGCTGCTCTAAATTTATATTGAAATGTTGTGTGCGGTAGTATTGGACATTGTGTTACCATAGGTGCTCCATCCATTACCGGAGTCTCTTTTTGCCACTGACCTCTCCAGTGTACCGAAATGCTATGACCGGGTATACGGTTAACAATGTCTATTACCATTATATCGTTTTCACAAACCTGTAATTAAATAATATATTTTTATTATTTAATATTAACAATTATGTATCTACTAAAATAATGATATATATTTTCAATTGAGAACTATTAATAAATACCACGTTTTAGAACTTAACTGCTGCACATCTCTTTAAAAAAATGAAACCATCTACAGTGCAGATTAATTTAACAGGAAAAAATTATTACTTTAATAATATTTCTATCCATGTGATAATGATATTGCCTATAATATATAGTAATATTGGGTTTTATATACTTTCTGACAGATATGTCGTATAGAGTTATAGATAGTATGTATAATACAATAATTTAATAAATTATGTGGGTAATATAATTATCAAACATACTCGTATTGGTGGACCAGGAACTTGTCTATTAGCAGTAATAATTTTCTCTGAAAATCTGTTGCAATACATGTCATGTTGGCATTCCGTTTGATTGTTGGAGGAACACTTTTGACAATTGCTAAAATATGATTATTTTATCAGTTAATTTATCATAACTTACATCATAACTAATTATAAATGACACTAATTTTGAGACATATGTAATATTATATTATGCATATCGCATACATCATGTAGGAGGTACAATATATCTTATAATTAATGTAATTATGGAATAAATAAAAATGTTTTGTTCTTTTTAGGAATTTAAGTTTATGTTCAGTGTTGCCGCATCCGTCTTACAAATATTCCTCCTAGGAAATTTGCATTCAAACAAATTTTGTGTAAGCTTTTTTTGCTGCTGTAGAGTCCATCATGCTTGAACATGTTCAACGAAGTTTCTTATGTTTTGTTTCACACCATCTAAATATACCTTGTAACCAACGGCCCAATTATACTCCGGTCTCACACTATCGACAGTTGTCTACCTTTACTGACCAGCTGACCTCATAAGAACAGTTAATCTCATATTTCTGTCCAAATGTATAAATGGTTAAATGGATTCACCCACATCGTTATCTAAAATTAATTTTAGAGTCCCTCCTCAGGATCCATGTTGCACAAGATCTTATTTTCCATATTTTATTCTGGTTTTTTGCTTCAACTACTTAGCCAATGCTTTTTTATCCTCCCCCTCCCCCTACAAACATAACAAATTAAGAACCTACTTTTTAATTTTAATTTTTTCTATCTCTCGCAATAAGCAATCATTTGATTAGGTAATATGTTTTATTTTCTTTAATTATAATTTATTATCTTTCTTATTCGGTACCAATTTAATTCTCACATTTACATTATTATATTATTATTATTATGAACTTTTTGTTCATCATAATGTCATTTTCTTTGGGGTTTTGACCTGCAGTCTTGTAATAAAAATACAATTTTGTAAGTTAATTGGCCTATTATCAAACTTAATACAGTTTATTATTCATGTTTCTGCGTTGGTTTTATTTTGCTATATTTTAATTTTTAGGCAAGTTATGGTAATTTTCATATCGTAATATTTTACATATAATATTATACTCATAATAAGTGATGAGTGATGACTCTTAAATATTTTAATATTGTAAAAACCAATGTACGAACACACTACACTGATACCTAATAATGTTTTTATACCTTTAAGTTTGATGATAGTTAAATTCACTCTAATAACTAACAAACTACCATTATATAGTATTGACATTTTTTTAAATACCTAGTAGATAAAGCAATGAATTATTTTTAAATAATTATACAAAACAATATTTTACTTTTGAACTTTTTGAGTCTCCAGCACAATTTTGTATCTGCAAATTAACGGCCAATCCAGTTCGTGACATTCTCTATCACAATTTTGTTTTGACGCTTCTAAAAAAAATATTACAAACACAATCGTTATGATTTTATTTAACTGCTGTTATCATTTTAACTGAATTCTCGAAACTAATACCTATGCCTAATATCATATATAGTATGTATGGATATTGAGTAAGTCGTTAATTTTTTTCATTTAATTCTTAACGAAACGTACTAAAACGAATGATTGTAAGTACTCACTTGGTAACTCTGTACTCCATAAAACTAACCCTGTAATCGTAACTACGCCTAACACCACTGAAATTCTACTTTTAACACCTTTTAACTGCCTTACCGAAGTCATACTTTACTGCACTCTAGCTCCTGAACGTGTATAATGTGTTCTCCTAGGAAAGCGACAATTGCCATTGCCCACAATTTCCCTTTCGAATAAGTGCCTATCTAACATTATAGTACCACACACTTTATGCATTGTTAAGTCTTAACTTTCTCCCACTGATTATTTTTACTCTTTTCAAATCACAATACCGCAACTAAAAAACAGTTGTACCTATTGTACATATTGCATTATACGGTTAGTCTGTGTATGGTACAAACGCAATGTATAATATTATGCACAAATGAGTATTATATTATTGGCTATAATTACACAAGAAAATTAGTTGTTACATATAAATAATACTCATCGATTGAAAATGCATATGTATATATACAATACTCGTACATATTTAAGAAAACCTATTTAATATACCTACTATAATATTATTTTTATTCTTTATTGTTACCCTATTGTAACAAACACGGTAATTTTTACAATAATATGTCCAAGTAATCGATTTCTGACGACAACAACACTCTCTGCAGATCACCTATTATAATAATAATGTATTTTTTTATTTGATAATTTATGATAAGTATTCTAACAAATATTGAATATATACCTTCAATTCTCATCACGCGGTCTCACGTGTTATTTAAAAAAAAAAAATATTGTTGTTTTAACTTTGAATACCTCAGCCTGTTGTTGCATATGTGGCATGACTACTCATCTGCAACCCTCTGGTATAAATCAGAGATCCGTAGTCATCAGGGGGTGCCAAATAAGTACTTATAAACTTATATGCTCACACCACAACCACATATCTCGATCTTTAAAATGTATGCTGAAAAATAGTTTCCGACGCTTGTGTTTGTTCATGATTCGACAGAAAAAATATTATTCTACTATAAGTGGGTACTATTTCTACTCTATTGATGGACAATTTAAAATAAAAACCTAAATAGTATTTGAATTGTGTTAAAAAAAAAAATATAATTTTTTAAGCCATGAACTATTTTTCTAGTTATGCAATTACATTTAATAAGTACATTGAACAATAATTATAGTGTCTAGTTAAATAGGCACAAGTAAAGTACTTGATTGGTACATACTATAGTAATCTAATAATTTAATAGTATCATTGTAAACAATATACAAGCATAAAATGGTTAAAATATGTGGGTAAATATATTTTTCTTAATCTTTTTGATGTGTACTATTAAAGAAGTAGGAATTAAGGGAAAATTGAGTAAACGTTCAATATTTCTGATAAAGTGAAGTACTTACATGATATTATGATAATAACACTATGTTTAATTATAAATCACAGTCAAAAATCCTAATTAAAGTATATATGATTTCAGATTTGTCGACTGGACGTAACATTATTTTGTATTGTGAAAATATAAGTTATCTTAATATACGTACATATATAACATTTCATTAAAATACCAATTAATCATCGAGATATTATACATTTTTTATACATCCATTGGCTGTCAAAAGTAGCCCTTTGAACCATATTATGTATACCTTTAGGCTTTAACCAAATATAAAATATAATTCTCCCCGATTTTGAGTTTTTTTTTATCATACAACAAAAGTGATTAACGTTAGTTAATATATATAAAATCTTATTGTGTTACTGGTTACGACTTACTGTGAACTTAATGTGGCAATATATATGTTCACATTTTTAACAGTTATTTCTGAATGTTTACTGCCAAATTTATGGCTGGGGGTTGCACAGAGGGACGGAGCTATTCTATGATTAGGTATTTTATATTTTGAGAGCACCCCTACTAATCTTTATTTTCATTGGGATGGCATGTTAATTTTGATAAAATAATTATTCTACATACATGTATAGTATTATTAATAGTTTTTCCATAATATTTTTTGAACCATAGTTCTGAATATAATTAGATTTAGCTATTTTCTATGATTTTCTATAATTTGATAGCTATAATTTCAATTTTAAAAAATATATAAGTTGGTACCTATATGAATTAAATCGATATAAAATTACTTTTTATCAGAATACAACTTTAATTGATCATTGTTCAAAAAATATATAGTTTAATTTTTTTTTAGAAGTATTTGTGCGCACAAATGGGGCACATATTATTGAACTAAATGTATGATGCCTGTATACTTTCGTTTCATAAATGTATCTGCAGCCTGCACACGGTATATAAGTGTCTCTACTTGATAGATTAACGCGTTCAACGATGTTGGAAAAATGGTAACTTAAACAAGAAAAGTTACGTAAAAAAATTAACTTATTTTAAGGATATGGATATAATGTGTTAATTTTTGAGCCATAGGGAACTCCAAAATATAGGCTCGTATCAAATAATAATTTTATTGAATTTTGGTATAAAAAAAAAGGTTTAAATAATTTATAAAATACTATTTATTTTTAATACCCCACAAGCTCATTCATATGCAATCGTTTTTTTAATTAATTGGAGTAATATAAAATTTAATTGAACCAGAAACTATTTTTTTATGTAAAGCGTGAGGTATATTTTTATCACTATTCTCGAATGCATGCAATTTATATTAATAGGATGGTGCAACCTAACAATTGTCTTATTTCTTGGCGAATTAATACTTGAGTGAATAAACAAGCAGTACATACAAATAAACTGCAATCAGTACTATGAAAATTAATGACGCTGAGAACCCTTAACAATCTACGATCGGTTCTAAAATAAGTCCATCTCTCTCACACTATACCTCTCTCTCTTTCACACACAGATACAGATTACGCCGTAATTGCCGTTTACAGCAATATATACGCTCATTAAAGACTTAAGAATTAAAAAAAATAACGTGAATTCTCTGCACACATGTGGTCTCTGTTTTTATTTCTATTGGACCCATACGACGTTTACGAAATTATATATAATATTATATAATATTAACATATTAATATAGTATTATTTACAATACAATATAGCGACTACATCGATGTAACGTATGTATTGTATTTTTGATGAGCGATTCTAATTGCAATCGTTATAGCTTTCACTCGTTTATATTTTTACGACACCGACAGTATTTTCACCAGACTTTAAAAGGTTTGAATTAATATAATTCGTAATATTAGTCTCCAATGTTTTTTGTCACTGCGGCTTTCTCAAACCTCAATACTCACACATATATCTATAAATATAAGTATAATATACTTAAACTCAAAACCCTGTTCTCTATTGAAAAATAATTAAAACGAACAGCTGGTGATAGTTATTGAAAAATGACCATAGTCATTCGTAGTAAATTAGTAAACAGCATACATCGACAAGGCGACCATCTATGTACCTAAGTATTGAAATTATTGAAGAATGTCAAACTCGAATGACCAGGCGTTTAAGTCGCAGCGTATGTTTTACCTTGACGAAATTACCAAATATTTAGTTTGAAAATATGTTTTCAAGGAAAATCATAATATTATGTACGCTATGTAGCTTAACGTAATAATATATATATAAAGGTAACCTCAACATTTTATCAGGCCCTCTCGATTAAAATACTTATATTTTTTCTTTATACACTCGTATACCACTTCAAAACGGATAGACATAATATTCGAGTTAGTTAGCCGTTGTGGCTAATGTTTTTTTAATATTTGCAATGCATAATATTGTATATTAGGTATACATAACTAAATACATATATTTATACCTATCCATATTTTAAACACGTCCAAATCTCAATAAATTAAAAACGTCTATAACACAGTTATGGAATTGAATTTTCTGTTTTTAAACTTTAGATAGTCACACATAATATTATTGTGTGGTTGATAATTGTTCACTATAATATGTTATGCACACAACGCACAACCCCATTAACGATATGAGTATTTAAAATATAATATAAGGTGCACAATGCGTATAATTACCAAAATCGGGAATAGGTGTATAATATATTATAGTGACCACCACTGATAGAAGACCAATTAGAACTGACAACCGTAGCATGCAAGCACACAGGACATTACTTTCGGTCATTTTTTAAAAAATTTTTAATCGCAGGCCGATAAAAATCTATAAGTGTTAAGACAACACGATTATTTGAAACACTATAACAACGCACTGCCACCTTACTTTAATTTTACTTTTATTAGTAAGTCACTATTATAATTATTCTCATGTAGGTACATAAAATCAATTCTGTCACGACCGGTCGTAATTATTATTAATATACTAAGTACTTGTTAACGCGTTGAGCAAGAGCGACTCACTAGTGAAACTTCGACGTGATGCCTGAAGACTGGACCATGCTAGGTACACGAGAATATAAAAGTAGGCCAGCCGCACAAACAGCAGTCTATTACATCAATATGTTCAATGATATAACAATAAATTATACACCAACTGCCGAATACATTCAAGGGTGATGTTTACAACATGTGACTTATTTTTATTAGGCCAAAACAAGCATGCGTAAATTATTGTATAGGTATTTACACTCGAATATAAACGTACTTTCAAGTAATCCATAGAATGTATTTTAATATTACTATTGTTTAAAGAGTAAACAGATGATGTTTTAGACTCTGATCATAATATAGGAAGCCACATTATACCTATTAGTTTTGTTATAATCCAAACGTGCCTATTCTTGATAATTGGTTTTTTTTCCAAATGGTCAAAACTTTTTTAAGTGACAGTGGCGTATACAGTAATATTATTAGGAAAGGCGTGAGAACCCCAAATTTAGCAACAATTGAAACATTTTCTAATTTATTCACGGAGTGGTGAATAGCTTCGATAAATCATCATGTACGTTTAATTATAATATAATATACCTAATTATTAGAACAAGGACCTCCAATTTCCATATACTTGGACATTTTATATTTATATTATTGTATACGTCATGCCATAAAGCAACTGCTAATAACAAAACACGTACTTATTTTAGACGATATTGAAAATTAAAATTAAAAACTTTTAGTGTGTAAGTATTCTATAGGTATATTATGATGTGATAAATTATGTAAACATCTTGTCAATATTGTCATTTTTTGTTTGTTTGACCTCCGAATAGGGGACTTATAAATACTTTGGAGTAAGACCATCATGTTACATGATAATTATTATAATAATATCTACATACGTACGAATCGACAGTTTTATAATTCTTATTATTTTATACTATCAACAACATGACTTTTATCATGAAATACAAAAACCGTCACTCCGATGTATTTACATATAATATATACTGTACAGTGATTGAAGTGGCTCAAAATAAGTGGAGGGATGCCTTTCATAATTTATATAGTTCTCATACGTATATCGCTTAAACAGTCGTACAAAATAAGTGGAGGGATGGAAAATGTGAATTATAAGAAGTTGATAGATGCCATCCCACAGTATCCCCCCTCCCCACTTCGACCTCTATCTCTCTCTCTATTTATATATATATATAATATTTAGAGTGTACCTACTACCTAGTCATTGAGTATAATATGTCCCTGCACTGGATATGTTCAATTTGAATTTAATGATAAATAATTGCATATGAAACACAGTCTTGTGCGAAGACGTGTTACTGTGTTAGTCTGCATTTCTAAAGATATTTTGTAATTAATTTATACTAAATACTATAGTTGGTAATTTATTTTTTATCAAATTAATTCGATATGTTTAATTATTTTTGCATAAAACATCACAACATCACAAATATTTATAATACTTATATTTATATAATTATATGTATTATTATAATACTACAATATATACATCAAATATTGTACTGTCATTATAACTTGTAGCTTATAAGTTATAAGACAATATTGTCATAGACTATTATGTTGTGCTTTCGTCGACGAGATAACAATCTTAAGAAGCGTAAAGAATGTACACAACATAAACAAAAACAAATAAATAATATCAGTCTTTCAAAAAATAATTGTTCAATCGATCTTACATTTCATATTAATTGACAGAAGCAGTGAATCATTACATACACTGTAATATAATTCATTAACAAATAACAATAGGCTTATAAATTGCATAACCTGTAGACCGATGCGATAACCTTTCTTTTTTGGACAACTTCCTTGCAGTTTTGTGGACAATAATCCTTGTCAGTTTGTCACTAACTGAAAGAAGAAAACAAACGGTTCATAAAAAAACGTCTCATTTCCATACTTTTGAGAATCAGATGTGTAAAAAGGATAAACAAGTAACAACCTTTACTTTTTTCTTTTATCGAGCGAAAATGTTCTCAAAAAAAGAAACCAATGACTCGAGCAAAAACCACGAACGATAATAGTAGGGCCACGGAAGGGGTCAATCAACGCACATAAATCCAGCATTGCCAACTGCTACGCATAGCAGTAGTAATATATGGTTCGAATATACTCTCCTTTAGCGGGCTTGACCATAGAGTAATAGGTTAGGTTAGGTTACTCAATGGCAGTGGTTCTCAACCAGTGTGCCGGGAGAAATGTCATACATATTTAGGCGAGTAGCGATAACTAATGTCTTCGGCGAAGTTGCCAAAGATGTTGTGGTTGTCCAGTACGTGAGTGTACCATGAAAACTTGTTATGTATAGTAGTGTGCCGTGAACCAAAAAAGGTTGAGAGCCACTGCTCTATGGGCTTGACTCACAACTTGAGCAGTGATCGATCTTCAGAAGTAGCGATTGCGGTATTAGATATTCCATATTACAAGTTTATAACAACAACAAATTAATTCTAGTCCATATTTTACAATTAGATGAAAAGGCATGGTTTTAAAAATAGCATTATAATATTTATGAATGATAAAATAATTGTAAACACCAACAAAATCTAACCTTGCATTTGAACGGTGGCTTCCTTACAACAGTTCCCAGACTATAACATAATACAACTCTAAGGGACCCTTTTTAAGAATACAATTTAAAAAACATTTATCAGTCTTTCGGCAACAACAGATTAATAATAATTATAAAAAACCTTCTTAAGAATACAATTTAAGAAATATTTAACAGTAGTATTCAGCACGTCACACGGATATTTTTTTTTTTGTTCTACTTGGCTACTTTGTTGATCGAATTCGTTGTAGGCACCACTGTCCCCACGGCGGTGATCCGCTACCTAAGACCATGATAAAAGAATCATGCCTAAGACTAGGTTGTTATCAATATGTATACGTTTTGTTTTTCTTGACATTATATTCTTCAAATTAACTGAAAAAACGAAGGTTTTACAATAGATTCTTCAACTTTTTAAGTGAAACAAATTACCTTTTTATCTAGTTAATACCTATATTTTTTTGCTCATATGTAACTAATATAGGTACATTAGTAAATAATTTAAAATAAAAAAATGTAACCCTAACATTTGTTGAATTGGTCATTATAAATTGTTTGTAAATAATAGGTGGTCGAAAAAAATTATTTGTGATCCGGCTCCAATAATCAAAATGCCGCAATATTAATTTGTTGTACCCGCGTTGGAATTTCTAAAATTATTTTTTTATGTTTTTAGATCTTGGTTTTTTTTGGGGGGTGAGAATAAACGGCGCTGAGAGGTTATTTTTAATTTGCTTGTAGTTTGTTGAGATGATAATTTTCTAAATGGTTACCTATTTATAGGAATCATTTTTTAAAACAGCTAAAATGGGTATGACGGTTTTAAGCATTTTTTTAAAACATTCGTTCATCCAAATTTGAAATTCCTTCGAACATATTTTTTAAATTTAATTTAAATTTATGTTTTTCAATTTGGAAAGTAGATTGATTTAAAATTTTCAAATTATTTAGTGGGGATATAATAGTTGTTGTTTCATTTTCTTTATTAACATTACTAGCTCAAAATTCCTTATTTAGTTTACTGCAAATTATATAATTTCTGTTTTTCAGAAATGGACATACTAAATGGATATGTTTGTACATATCCCGTTTTTAGGATATCTTATACAGGAACAAAAATGATAATGAATACACGTAATTCATTCTTGACAAATAATTTTATGTAATAATGTCATATTTTTAATTTTTGAGCTTATTTTTATTGAGATGTATTATTAAGTTTTACATAATCAAGGCCTTAAAAAGACGTAATACTGGCATTTGTTGTCTCCTTCTTATAAGTGCGTAACAGCAAATTTACGCTCAGCTGATCACGTACCTAATACCTATAGCCTCGTTAATTTAAAAATTAGAGTGAATCGACCTATTATGAAACTAGATGGTACGAACATTATCTATGTTTGTTGATTGGTTTTTTACGAAGGTTCAATTTTACAGCAAGTTTTTCGTATATAATATAGCATAACTTATAAATGCTCATAACTCACTTGAAAATTGAATGGTAAAAAATCAACATACGAACACAAATAATGTTCTTAACATCAAATTTCGTAATAGGTCGATACACGTAATCAGCCGAGGGTACATTTGCTATGTTAACCACTTGTAAGACGGAGACAACAAATGGCAGTGTTACATCCTCTTAACACTGATGGAGTTTACATATACCAACTACAGGTAAGAAGATCAAACTGGTGGAGTTAACATATTGGACCTTTTCATTACTTCATTTTTAGCCGGTATTCGCCCAGTATGGCTTTTATAATGGTTTATGTTGTTTGTGGAGGAAGTCCACATTTTTTCATTTTCCCGGGGATTCCCGGCGATGCACCTCCGAAAAGTCTTTCGGAGGTTAGCATTTTCATTGGACCACGTGGAACCACGTTTATGGAATGTGACCAATTAGATACCACTTACCAGTACTTGCTTTTACAGCGAATATTTACCATTTACACTCGTTTATGTGAGAGTGGAGCGAAGCAGTCGTGCCATACCTATAATATGGAGGAGAAACGTGAGCCGATTGTACCGCCCCCAGTGGCGTTTTTTCAGTAATACTTATGAGTTATGGTAGTATATGGCTCTATACGAAAAAAAGCCACTGGAGGCGGTACAATCGCTCACTAACACCTCACTTTAGTTCCACGTATGCTTAAAATGCTACAAACCACCAGTTCTTGCCGTGGTTATTGCGTATTATGTCCTATGTAGTGTAGTGTCACCGGATGTGTAAGTGTGTTAGAAAACATGTGGATTTTTTGATTTTTGTTTAGTTGAATTTTAGTTACATATTTACCATTTATTCAGCTGGAAGAGGTTTTTTATTAGATTCTGGACAAACCGAAGATCACATATTATGTATGTATTATTGTTTATATTATATTTTATATAACTCCATTCCCAAATTCCAAACGGATTTGTGCAACCCGCGTTAAAAAGTGCGTGTTAAGAAAAGGTTAGGTTAGGTTAGGTTAGTTTCTGTATTGATTTTCAACCATTATTATGATTTACTAATATAAGTTATTATTATTTTCTAATGATCGTGAATCGTGGTCATTACTCAATTACTGTGTTTATCATAATTATTGAACAATCGAACTACTAAAATAAACATCTATTAAAATAATGTAATATGTGAGTATGTATATTTTTAATAAGCTTTTATCAATTAAATTGAGGTTTGAGGCGGTCACCATAATAAAGTAAATATCCGTGTTGATATAATCCAGCTCAACGGTAGTGGCGCGAAGCTAAGTATAAAATACGGTGTTGGTGAGTTGCGGCCCAACCCCTAAATAGCGTACGAGTTGCGGCCCGGGTTTATGAGAGGTACTTACGAATTGCAGCCATCAATAATGTATATATTACATATATATATTATATACTATATATCCATATATATAGTATATAAACATCACAATATTACGTATTTTCTAGTATAAATTGTCGTACTTATATTAATATTTGTCTTAAAAAAAAATAAATAATAAAAAATAAAAGTTATCATATATTAATAAAAAAAATTTGTGTTATATAAATAAAAATTTGACTATTGTTTTGGCAAAAACTTAAAACTTATTTTTTTTTAATTAACGTTTATCTTAACGAGTAGTTAACGAAAAAATATGAGTAACTTTAAACTTAACTTTATTATTTTAAAATAATTTAACTTATCGAGTTAAAAAAAAATCGTTAGCTTGACCAGCCTTGATAATAGGTATATATATATATTATATAGGTAAGGTACATAGATAATGATAATTACTCGGGCCGTAACTAACCTATACCTAAAATATTAATGGGCCGGAATTCACCAGTCTCCAACACCGGAAACGACAAGTCGGGCCGCAACCACAGTTATCTACTAACTAGGTTAGGTTATCTATCTAGTAGATAACCGTGGCCGCAACTCACACACGGCCAAAAAATAAAACTAACCTAACCTAACCTAACCATGACAGTAGCAGTATATTACACGAGCCAGAGTTTGCCCATTGAATGTGTGTGAATTTGCCCATTTTCTTTAAATAGACCTACAGACCGTTTGTAGTGTCGATAGATCGGGCATTATATGCAGATTATACTTATATATTTAAAAAAAAAATGGTCGAATAATAAAGAATATATTAATGATATAAGTGAAGTATTTTTGAGGCAAAAAGATATTTTGCTCGACCGTTTTTAGTTGTACCGTTCGACGGCGTAGCGCTAGAGACCCTATTACCCCTCTACTACGTCGTACACTGGGCAGCGGTTCTCGCCGTCGCCTGCGCCTTCGCTTATCGTAATAAACTAACAAATAATACTATACTAAATTTAATGGTAATTACTAATTAGTAAATACTAATTACTAATATAGTAATATTGTTCTATGATTGTATTCGACATTCGTTCTGGCGACACTCAGTGTTGACATGTATTTTCGCCGCCGCTCAGTAATTTATAATAACCAAGTGTTATTTATTGTATTTTTAACTACAAATATTAAATAGATGTTTTATAATTTGCTTCCATTTTTTAAAAATGGATTCAAAAGTGTATCAAACTATCAACAGAAATTACCGTGGTCCATCTATGAATCAAGTAAATTTTACTTGTATAACGTAGCAATTTTTTACAAGAAGTTAAACGAAGTGTTTTTGCTGGGATTTAACACAACAGATTATTATACAACAATTTAATATACATTATAATATTTACCCACTGTGTTGAATCTTTAAAGTTAAAATCGTTCGTATTCCGCCTTCCGCGTATTCGTGAAACCGAATTCAATAAAATAATACACCGAAATGATGGTATATAACATATTATGGAAGAGAACAAGTCGAGGGTTTACTCGGTAATCGGTATATTCCTGTAATCGTATTCAGTCTGTGCGAAAAATATTAAACGTTTGATAAGGGAAAAACATGTGCACTGAAACCGAATATTTTTGTATTTTGTGTGCGATAATAACGATACATTGTGTGTTCTTACAAGTCACAAGTTATAATTATAAACCATGTACGTTTATTATTAGTTATTATTAATTTTATCGTCACGTACTCGCCTCCTACCGGGTTGGCGGTTACCGCAGTTCCCTCCGTTTGTGCATTTATATTGGCGGGCGAGTGATGGTGACTGTATGTGTTTTTTTTTATTCTATATTACACGATTCGGTTTTATAGATATATTTTATTATTTACTCTGATGGTGAAGGTGTTATTATGTTACTTTCATTGTCATGTTTTGACGTTCGACAGCAATTACCATGAAAATGTCGATCGCCGACAACGGTCGTCAGTGATTTGAATTAATTTGAATTGTGGGTTTCTATGGCCTAACGTCGCTACTTATCGTTTCCGCCGATGTCCTGATCAAAATTTGATGTCATCTGCGACTTGCCCATCCTCAGGAGACGAATAATTCCGTCTACCGAATTCGACTTAGGACCGTCACTGGCTGGATACGTGCTCAGATCTGAAACCGTCTTCATTGAGTTCAAAAATCCGTCCAAAAAATGGTAAGTTGAACACTGAGGTTTTTTAAAATCTGCAAACAGGTGAAATTGAGTTTAGAAATTGGGCAGTAATCAGACGTTTATTTTGAGACCGCAAGACTTCCCCATTGCATTACTCGCTCTGTTTCACAACGACCAACTATTAGTTGAGGCATGATAAAATTCATTTTGTGAACCCTTATCGAGTAATTACTATAATAACATAATCTCGTTTTCATTAATTTAGACTGAAAAATAATGTCCACTGCCAAATATTTAATTTTGCCCTCTAGCATTTGTATTATGAAAATATTAAGTGTTGTTTTCCTTACAATATACTGTTGCACCATTTTGATTTTAATAACTTTTGCCATTTAAGTGTCCGGTTGTACTACTACCAAATGTGTATTTAACTTTTCTACCAACTTCTTACTGATTTTTTTTATGCTTTCAAATTGCTTCAGCATCATTATATTCAGCTGGAGGTACCTAGTTACGCTTAGATATGATTGACATAATGTGCTTATCTTTCAGATTTTATTTTTGTCTTTTAATAGTGAAAACTAAACATATATTGTTGATTAGAATTATTATAAAGTAGTTTTTTCTTTTAATCTGTGGTAATTGAACAAATGACATAATTTATTATGCTTGATGAAGTATTTGAATTTTCAATCAAAATATTATGTGTTGTAAATTAATGTTAAAAATGCTTCAACTCTATTCAGATACAAACAAGTGATCCGTATAATGGAGACCTCTAACTGTAATATTGCATTTATTCATATATCTAAAGAATGTTTGAAAGAGAGTTTACAGAATATAAAGTTTGATTGAAGCATTGAATTATAAATGTCGAATAGTGTTAATTAATTTTTTTGTATTACTTATAGGTACAAATTTTATGTTTCTTAAATAAAAATATCCACAACAACTTAAATATTTTTTCTAGGCTGAAGTTGTAACAATCAGTGAGAAAGAAAACACACTAGCAGAATGTATTGCATATCCAAAATTTGAAAATTATGGTTGGCAGACTTTGTACAAACAGTATATGTCAAATGTTATTAAAACACTTCATATTCATAGTGATATAAGTCGTTTGTATTTGCTCATCAAACTTGATGAAACAATGAATAACCTTGACGCAACTCTTATCAAACTACAATATGAAGACATATTAACTATATCTCCTGACGCAGTACAATTAACGACAAATTTAAAAGATATTATACCAGAAGCCGACCCCATTTACTTGGATCTAGTTGGAGAGTTCTATGTCAATAATGACAATAATCTGTACGAATTCATTGGTCAAATTACTACAAATAAAAAATACTATCCTAGAATAAAAGAGTACAATGACCACGTTAACCATTTGGGCATTGTACAGAATTTAAGAGACGGTTTCAACGTTCAAGAGTTTTTGAAGATGTGCCCTGATCCAGTTAATTACTTCAAAAATATAAAATTGAATTCATGTTCCACACATTTTAATGAATCACTGTCTTATTTAAGCGACAGGTGAGTTTTACTTGGAACAATTTTGAATATATTCAAATGAATGTACTTAAAGATAAGTAACTTGAACACATTTTTTTTTTTAATAGGTTTAATCTTCTTTCAATGGCAAAGATTCGTACTGAGTTTATTATTAATAAATACAATTTATCGAATACTGTCGAATCTTTACTAGCCGATCCTTCACCAGTTCATTTAAAGAATAAGAGAAAATCATTTGGTAATCGTCATTCAGTCAATTACAAGACAACAGAAAATGTGGAATTTTTAAAAGAAGTAATTATAAAATTTAATTTTTTTATGTTTTTAGCACTTTTAACAAGTAATTAATAATTATTATAGATAGCATATCTTGATCATAAAGATGAAATTTTGAATTATATAGAGTCCATAAAAACTGTACATAGAATTCAAGTTGAACAGGTAAATTATTTAAAATAACATACCCTCTAATACATTTGCTGTGATATTTAAATTGTGTTGATAGGCCAAGTCTATTGGCGAGTTAAACACTTGTGGATGCTGTTTTGATAATGAACTATTAACCAGTGAAGTTTTTTCTTGTCCAGCTGGGCATATGTTTTGTTCAGCATGTATAAAAAAGTAAATCTTAACTATTTATTAAACAGCCAAATATTGTTTATTATTAGAATTTTCAAACAAAATTATTTTTATGTTGTTTTAGAGGTACAGAAGTTGCAGTTGGTGGAAGTAAAGTAGATATTAAATGCTTTGCTGACTGTGGTGAAGAATTTAATTTAACAATGATAAAAGTAAGTATTTATTTTTTATTGCTCAGATAATATGTATTTGGTTGGCTTTTAATTTTTATATTTTTAGAGCATTGTTGATGACAAACTATATCAACGTATAATGAGGTTGAAGCAAGCACAAGAAATTAAAGCAGCTGGCATTGAAGGACTTGAAACATGTGCATTTTGTGATTACTCTGTTATTTTGTCTCCTGATCTCAAAATTATTAACTGCTTGAATCCTGAATGCAAAAAAGAAACTTGCCGGTAAGAACATTATTTTATATAATAATTTAGAGACAAAATGTGCAAGTGCAGAGTGGACCAATGTTCTACCATTTACAAAATAATCCTAATGTATATTTGGTTCCACTGCTTCAACATCTTTTTTAACACGAAAAATATATTTGATTTCTCTAGGCAATGTCGGGAAGAAAGTCATTTCCCATACAGATGTGATCAGATAGAGAAAGCTCCAGAAGTACAAGTCAGAACCATGATTGAAAACAAAATGACAGAAGTACTCATAAGGTTGGTCTTGTATTATATATTTGTAGTTTAGCTTTAGACTTTGAATATATTTTAGAAAGATTATAATATACATCTATTAATTGTATTGCTTGTACAATGTAGAATTTGTTATAATTGTAAACGCAAGTTTGTCAAGGAAGACGGATGCAACAAAATGACTTGCAGTTGTGGTAAACAAATGTGTTACATATGTAGGCAGCCAGTCAACTCAAATTATGCCCATTTTTACCACCAAACAGTGATGGAAAACAAGTGGGTTTTGTTAACAGTCAATAATTATAAATATATTATAGTTATGTACATATTTCAATCATGATTTAAATAATGAAAAAAATATGTTTATGATTGATTATTAGGTGTCCGTTATACACAGATGAAAATATTGTACACACTACTGCTGTAGAAGCTGCTGCTAGATTAATAATAAATGAACTGAAATTAAAAAAACCTGATTTGTTAAAAAATATTGATATAAATAAAATTTTGCCAGCGTTAAAAAAATCAAATAATTCTCCAAACAGTCAGGTATCTGCTTTAGATGTAAATAAAGTAGTAGCTACAGTCATTGGTCAAAATGTAGAAGATATTAATAATCTCAAAGATATGAGTAAGTTTTTTTCTTAAATCATCATCATATTATTAGTATATCATAATTTAATTGTTTTCTAGGATCATTGGAACCTAAAGTTAAAAAACCAAGATATTAAATTACACAGATGTGTAAATTGCAAATTGCTTATAAATGTCACAGATTATTAAGTACAATTTCGAGAACAGTGTTTTTAATTTTTATTTTCATACTAGCAAGTTAATTGTGTTATTTATTTTTTAATTATGTCATAGTCATTCCTTATATATATGTAATATAGTTAAAAGAAAAATATTTATATGTTATGTAATCAAATTGAAATTGAATGTATTAATAAAATAAAAAATATCATTACATTAACAATTTACCATCTTAGATTTGCAATAAAATTTTGTATTCTTTTGCCAGTGTCAGATTATAAAATCATGTCTATAAACCAAATCTTTCAATGATAGTTAACACTGCATTACTTGTCATATGTATAACATATATATATTTATGGTGTCCTGTTGATTTATATTACAATCGTGAAGAATCATTCAGAATTTGAGCAAAAAATAGAGAAAACAGTTATGTCGGAATTATTTTTTTTTTAGTTGGCTTAAAAATATACTTTACAAATGCTTATATGCCTTAGAAGTTATATAGATACATAGTGTTTTACCATAGGACACTACCCCCTCCCACATGTGTTGTCAACGTCTTGCAAATGTACAAAACCGTTTAGCTTGATATTGAACAGCTCAAGCTGTAGTCCAGGTAGCTAAGGAACCAAATGTTCACACTATACACAAGAGAACCTTTACTGCGCAATATCGTTTTTATTTCTCAAATACAAAAAGAGTTCTTATTGTAAAAAAAATTTATTATTTCAAAGTTGAAAAACTTTTTTTGTATTTGTGATATCGAAAAATTAAAAATGATGTTGCACTCTAAATGTCCTCTTCTTAATACTATGAAAAGTTAGTTATTTAGCTTGAGTGGTTTTATTTACCTCTAAACAATTTTTGCTATGTTGTATGTTTGTTGAACGGAGACAACACGTGCAGGTGGAAAAATCAACTAATATTCTATTTAGTGTATGTCCATGGTTTAGCAAGCTCACAGAATTTGCCGGAACTTATTGTTGGTCAAAACCACCAACAATTTATTTTTGATCGTGTATACAAAAGTTTTCAATGTAAAAACTTAAATTATTACTTTTTAAACAAAAGGATAAAATTAAAAGAAAGATTTTGGTATTAAATGAATGAGATGAAGAAATTTCGATACAAGGCTCAGTTAAAATTCTAATTTTTTTTTTAATTTTTAAATTTTTCTAAAAAAAAATTATGCAATACATTAAAAAAATAGCATCTTCTTAATTGTCAACATTTACCTTAATTTATTACTTACATAATAGAGTAACAAAGTTCACTTAAAATTACTTATACAGACGGATAGTCAATTATTGCTTCATTAATTTAAATATAAATACAGTCTGAAGCGACAATTTATGTCCACAAAAATATGAGTATACATTTTTTTATCATGTACAGAAAATATTTTCTAAAAAATAATAAAATAGTAGTTCAATTTATTTTTCATAAACCATAATTATAAGTGATAACAATAAGTAATATTTATGTACACAGCCTTAAAATCTTAAAACAATTGATAAATTATTATGTTAATTAGAACAATTAAAACTTTAAAAAAAAAACTGACTAAAATTGAAATGGCAACATATGGTAATTTTCGATTGAAATGTAAAAAAAATGCTTATAGTATTAATATTAATTTACTATTTCAATAATATTTGTGGGTGCAACAAATATTTTAATTTTGTTATAGATTGTGTGGGGTATGCATCAACACTGAAATTGAGTCTTTGACTGCATGAAATACAATATTTTTGATCTGTAATTTGTCTTCGTGGTTAGTATGACTGTCGGTTAGTTGCCGAAACTCTTGCGTCATACGAAATGAATGGTGCACGTTTTCTGGTGATACAAAATCTTCAGCAACTTTTATACAATTGTGTAAATTTCTAACCTAAAATAAAGAACATATAACAAAATATACAATATTATGCATTATTTTTAATTAAATCTTTAAATTAATATTTTTTTTATCACTATCTAATTTACAGATGTATTTTGTACCTGGTGAGGAGCTCCGGCTGGAATGAACACTGCGTCGCCATAATACTGAACAATCGCATATCCTTTGACACCATATTCTCTAAACAAGCGCTCCCTGAGGTATTCGTCTAGATAGTGGGACTGATCGTGTATTGGATCGCTGAATTGTTCTAGAGGTGTTCCATGTTCAACTGCAACTTTGATCAACAAATCCCTAATCGAGTCAGCATCTGACGCATGGTAAATATGCCACAGGGCACCAGGAGTTTCTCCGTGCTCATAAATCCGTCTTAATGTCAAATCATCACACCCAGCTTCTTCAATTACTTGTAATGCTTCCCTCACGTGCCAATCGTAATCATAATCTTTGCAGTTCTTTGTGATAGCAACATAAACCATCACATTAACAGCATCTGATATGTCCAAATGCAGGTTTGTGGTGCCTACTTGTTTGTGAGTTGTACCTGCATTACCATAGGCTGTATACATTTTTGGGCCCAAATCTGGCCGAACGTAGCAATCTGGCAGACGAGAAGCCAAATTGTATTTACCATTACGGTGTGTGTACTCTTTCAGTGGTAAGCAATTCATCAAATCTTGAAATCTATTGGGCAATGTTTCTGCAAAATCTGCCGAAGGCGGCCAGTCTTTTAGTTTCAGTAACATTACATTGCCCAATTTATCACACAACCTTTCCTCAGAATTTTCAAAACCATTCCAAAACTTGCTCATTGGTTGGTCTGAAATTACATTGCCAGTGGTACAGTCAATCAGGTCATTAATCTGATTGCCAAAATCACGGGAAAATGATTCTGGATGCCATAGAGAAGAGTCTAATTTATTTCCAACATCACTCACTAGTACCGGTTGTCCACGCCTCCATTGTTCCTATAAAGTATAATAAAGATTAAATTATAACTGAAATGATACATAATTTATTGTATATTCAGTTCACAGGTTGGTTGCATGTAAAGTAGACCCCACCTGGCCATTCATGGATGTTTAAACATTTTTCTTTTCAAACATTTTACAAATTCATCATAACTCTAACTTTTCAATTTATTTTTACTAATATTATCTCAGAAGGATGGAGTAAAATAATTATTTTTACAAATCTTACAAATTTTTTTATATTACACAGCCAACTCATATATTTAAAAATTTTTATAAACTAAAACTTACATGTCTAACATTTTATGTCTTTATATTATTATATTGATCTATAAACTAGGACTGACAATATTTTTGGTATACAGGTAAATATCGCCATTTTAGAATACTGGTAAACTGTGATTCAGGTATCACTGTTGTTACTGAAAATACCTTATACCTTTATAATTTATATATTCATAACAATTACATACATGATTTTTAAAATAGATGTAATATTTTCCTGAATGTTTCACTTCTAAATTCACCAAAAATACCAATTACTAAGGTACAGTATTTTTCGTATTTACCAAAATATGGACTTTTTAGTAATTATCGAGATGTGGGATTTTTTAGTGATTTCTGAAAATATTGTATAAACAGTAATAAAAAAATATTGGATCAAATTTTTATCAAAATTTGAAAGATTCCTTCAACCTTTAGTATCTCAAATATCCATTTACAGAACTTGACTTGTCTTTTTTTAAATTAAATTTATTTATGTTACTAAACTCAAATTCAAAATTTATCACAATGAAACAATGAATTATTTTTAAACTTTACATCATGTTTTAAACTTCTTAAACATTTGCTTGTCAGCTGATTTATTACGGTTTTTAATTTATCAATCACATTTTTATTTTTCTCCAGAACAAGTTTATAAAAAATTTTATTTCCAAAAGGTTAAGTTAGTTTAGACATATTTTCTTATTTTCTAATATGCTTAGCACTGGCACTACTAGGAAGGATGCTAAAGGGTCTTTGGCACCCCCAAGTTCTAATTAAACACCCCAGAGTTTAAATTTAGCACTCTTTGTTTTTTTGCATATTTTACTTTCCCAGGACATGAATTGGAATTAGTAAAAAGGCTTAAATATTTCTAATATAACATGGAATTATTAAAAAAAGTATTTTTAAGTACCTGAAAAATTGTATAGTTAATGTCACTTTTTGGATCTAACAAACGTAACAGATGTCCTTCGCACAGCCACATATGAGATGCGTGGGTTTTATCATTCGACAATAATGATAATTTGGGTGGAAACCATTCTTTTTCTTTGATATGTTCAAATGCATAAATTGTATCTTCAACATTTTTCTTATGAATAATATCACATTCTTCATATTCAGATTCAACTTCAGATTTAATTTCAAATACTTCAGATTTCACTTCAGATTTAATTTCAAATACTTCAGATTTCACTTCAGATTTAATTTCAAATACTTCAGATTTCACTTCAGATTTAATTTTAAATACTCCTGGTTTAACTTCTTCAATCCCTTTAATTGAATCATTATCGCAATACTTCAAATAATGTTCATATTGTCTATTTATTAAAGCCTTTAACTCTAAAGTTTCGTCACCTCCATGACAATTTGTATCATCAGAGTTAGGCTGTTCGTACATTTTAAAAACTTTGTCAAAAGCAGGATCAATAAAATTAGGAGGAAAAATCTTTTCCAATTTATCATTGCAACTACAACCTAAAGGTATATTATGAGTATGACATGTGTCGTGCATGAGGTCTGAAATACATTTTAAAGTATTCCCAGCCAGTATTTGGGTTATAAAAAGTTTTTCAATCTGATGCTCTTTCTGGTTCGAACAAAGTAACCAAATTTTTTTGTTGAAATTGCTGATGGTTTGTTTTTCAGTTAGTGGAGTATCTTTGAGTTTGGTCTTAAAGCAATCAACACAAACTACAAATCCACATTTACGACAACACCAGTGGTGGTTGAATATTGTCGTTCTACAAACATCGCACATTTCTCTAACTCCTTTCACACATTTTTTCCATAGTATCTTTCGTGGTTTTCCATTATATGGTAAATTCAATTTTAGTGCGTCTATTTCTTCCTTAACCAACATGCAAAACTGACCTCCTGCATCTTCTAAAATTTTTATTGATGCTCGAATGTTAAAATCACAAGGAGCAGATTCATATTTCCTAGGTAACCACATATGAAAATCGATAAGTGTCATATTTTTATAAGGATCTGGATACCCAGCGACAGCCAATATTCCAGATTTTCGAAATCTTAATTGGCGGAATGCATAAAACCTACACGTAATTTTATCATAATCACGTCTGGTCAAATTATTTTTCATTTGGTAAACACGACATTCAATACATTTATCAATCGCTGGAGGAAGATTAAGACAAATACATTGTTGTAAAAATCTTTTATAAGTCTTTTTAAAGGGTTCTATTTCGGATTCATCAAAAAATATATTATGACAAATTTCTTGACAAGATTTTGAATGAGATTGTCTTGAAATGTCAATCATTCCATCAACTATTCTTTTTTTATTAGTATTTTCAAATTTAGAAAAGCCACAGCTACAATTGCTATTATTATCTTTATCAGCTTCAGTAACAATATGTTCATCTGAAAGTAATATTTTTCTTTTGTGATTGGTTTCGGTTGATAAACCATTTGTACTTAATTGTTTTAAAATATTATCAAAATTATAATCGCCATCAGAGTCACCACTTATTTCATTTAAACATTGTCTGAAAGCATCGTCCAAACTTACTTCTGCTTCCATGTGTAATTTATTTTCTTCATATGAGTCATCAACCACACATTCAATTAAATGATCCAAACTGGTATTTTCTACATTGAACACATGATTTGTTTTACATGACGGCGGTAACTTTTCTATAGACACTTCACATCTTGAAATGGAATCTTGATTATCATTACATGTACCATAAGCTAATATTTGATCATGATAATCTAAAAAACATACAAATTGTTAGTTAACATTCATCATTTAAAAATATTTATTTAAAGAATTCAAAAAATATATCAGTTTTTAATTTTATATTACCTGTTGGTGATATATCTACTATAGACACTTCACCTCTTGAAATGGAATCTTGGTTATCATTGCATGTACCATCGGATAATATTTGATCATCATAATCTAAAAAACATATGAATCGTTAGTTAACATTCATCATTTAAAAAATATATCAGTTTTTAATTTTATACTACCTGTTGGTGATATTTCTTCTATAGACACATCACATTTTGAAATGGAATCTTGATTATCATTACATGTACCATCAGATAATATTTGATCATTATAATCTAAAAAACATACGAATTGTTAATTAACATTCATTATTTAAAAATATTTATTCAAAGAATTTGAATAAATATATTAGTTTTTAATTTTATATTACCTGTTGGTGATATTTCTTCTATAGACACATCACATTTTGAAATAGAATCTTGATTATCATCACATGTACCATCAGATAATATTTGATCATTATAATCTAAAAAACATACGAATTGTTAGTTAACATCGATCATTTAAAAATATTTATTCAAAGAATTTGAAAAAAATATCAGTTTTTAATTGTGTATTACCTGTTGGTGATATTTCTTCTATAGACACTTCACCTCTTGAAACGGAATCTCTATTATCATTGCATATACCATATGCTAATATTTGATCATGATAATCTAAAAAACATACAAATTGTTAGTTAACATTCATCATTTAAAAATATTTCTTCGAAGAATTCAAAAAATATATCAGTTTTTAATTTTATATTACCTGTTGGCGATAACCTTTCTATAGACACTGCACATCTTGAAATGGAAACTTGATTATCATTACATATACCATCAGATAATATTTGATCATGATAATCTAAAAAACATACAAATTGTTAGTTATCATTCATCATTTAAAAATATTTATTCAAAAAATTTAAAATATATATCAGTTTTTAATTTTATATTACCTTTTGGTGATATTTTTTCTATAGATACTTCACGTCTTGAAACAGAATCTTGATTATCATTACGTGTACCATCAGATGATATTTGATCATTATAACCTAAAAACCATACGAATTGTTAGTTAACATCCATCATTTAAAAATATTTTTTCAAAGAATTTAAAAAAAATATGAGTTTTTAATTTTGTATTACTTGTTGGTGATATATCCGTTATAGACACCTCACATTTTGAAATGGAATCTTGATTATCATCATATGGATCATTTGGTAAACAATTTTCTAAATTTGTAAATGTTCTGCCATCTACTCCTCCGACAGTTATTATTTCATCTATATCAACAACATTCAAAAATCTATAAGTACCAATTCAAAGCTATTTTAAAGTTATTTGGAAACAATATCTATTTTAGATTATGAGAGCTTCACTGAATGTATTGATTTTACAATGTGTGTTATAATATTTATTAATTTTTTTTTTTGTCTGTGACCACTGTTTCTTGCAGTAAAATTGCTACAATTTTCTTCAACTGCAACTTTTCTGGTAGGAAAGTGAATTTAGATGGTGCATTGAGGAGGTCAAAATTTAAATTTCCCAATAGTTTTCAAAATCAACAGATAACTGATAATTTAAGAATAATAATAATTAAACTTACCGGCTACCGTATTAATAATAAGTAATAACAATATAAACTATTCTAGACCGATATACCTATATGAACATGTAATATGACGAAAGTACTTTTCAATTATACTAGATATTGCTGATTGGTGAAGTAGCACAGGTAGCCTGGGCTCAGGCTTAAGGTAAGTTCAAACTATACCATGTCATGTTCCATATATTCTATAAAAGTTTAATATATTTAACTCTACACAGCACGGTATGATATAAACTATGAACCTGGCCTCGGACAATATTAGCAAGTGATCTCTCTTTTTAAAAATTGAGTTAAACCAAAAATTATTTTTGGCATAGAATTATTGAATAAAATTTCAATTCAAAACTGAACTTCCCTGTTATTTTCTGATTTTATATTCAAAATTTGAAGCTATACATAATTTGCCGAAAATAGCAATTTATTAGGTAGATCAGTTTTGAGGCTCCTCATACTACTAAGTAATAACAGACAATGTTACTTACTAAATAAATATAACAATAAATGCATTACACTTACATTCAATAATTTTTTCTACATCAGAAGATTTGATCACTTCCGTATATTCACTAATGACTTTTCTTCTAAAAGTAAAATTAATTAATGTTAGGTTACTAATAATTAAAAGATACTTTTTTTAAATAATGTATGTATTATTTGCTTTTGGTTTGATGTACATTATATTTCAAATCTTTCAGATTATGAAAGAAGGGCTGCAGTGTTTTATTAAAAAAAGTACTAAAATCATTCCAATACTTGGAAGCTTGGTTTGTAACTAAACAGAAAAATTATCTACAAATAAGAAACTTGTACCTAAATCAATTTGAAAATAAAACAAGAGAATATAGCATATTTCTAAATCGTATGTGATATTTAATTAATCAACAATAAGTCTTGACTACAAGCAAATCATAACTCATTGTCTCAAGTAAACCAACACAAATTGATATACCACCTATCGTTATTGGTGTGGTTGATTCATCAAAATGTACATCATGACATTATATCCAGTGCTCTGGAGCTGGACACCTGAGATGAGTTTAGTCATAGTATACAGAGTCACTATCCTACTGCAGAGCACCTACATACCACCCGACACAGTCTATGGGAATATCACATACAATGTATTATCTTACCCAACGTCTGTTTGTAACTGCACATCATTACCCCGTGCTTCGTTCAGCGGTGAATTATAGTTGCTGGGGCTCAACATGGTTTCAGCGATTTGCAAGACAGGCAAGACCCACTTCACACGACGGCCGGACACGAACCAGCATTTGTTTCGCTGCAGACGGACCGCATAATATTGTGAGGAAGCTGTGGACTGTGGTGGACTGCAGTATGGTGCCGATGCGCGAGGAACGCGTCGAACCTTAAGCGGATGGGTGAGCAGGGAGACGCACGGCGGCGGTCCGATCAAAGGCGATTCAGGTTTCCAAAACGAAATACGAATTTTTCCAAAGTCGTCCTCTCGAATGGTGGTCTATCTTGTCGTTATCAACAAAATATACACCGTACATGATTGTGTTTATAGTAGTAGTAAACGTCCTGCTGTGCAGCCGTCGGCATCGGTCACAGTGCGCACGCACGTACACGCGCGCTCTGTTATCAACGCACATCGGGAATCAGGATAATGGCAGGCTGCTGCTGCTGCTGCTGCTGGTACATAGAGTGACTGTGATGGGAATACGTAGGAATCTCGGGCTTGTGAAAGAGTCTGCAGAGTCTCTGTTCCGTGAATGGGATAAATGCTGATAATGTTATAACAGAATTATCAGCAACTGTGATAACACAGGACAATATAGAATAATATTATTTTTATCGTCGCGCGTCGTCGTAACCGGTAATACTAGGTAAACAACAAGACGTTATAGTAATTATTTTAAGATAATATGCGAATTAACAATATTATTTCTCATCGCGATAGATTCTATCTTAGTTCGTTTTTCTTTGATAAATATACGAATATGTCTTTCGTGCGAAACGCACGGACTATTTGCTGCAAAGTGCAAATACTAGGAACATTTAAATTGCTATTTGTCATAATTTTTTGTTGTGTGGATCTTGTTCTGCCGGTTTACGGTTCAAATAAGTAGTCAGTTCTGTTGTCAAATTTTATACTTCCTAACTTTTTGGGGCATAATTTTTTTTTTAAGTCATTTTTTAACCTAATTCTATTACTACGACGAAAAAAAAATATACAATACAAATAGTAAATACCTACACATACTTTACTAAAACAACATAAGGCAGACGTGTCAAACTCAAAGAATTAACTAGGCCAAACACATTGACTAAAGTCTAAAAGTTAAAGTATAATAGTTTACTACTCACATATAAATCGATTGAAAAAAAATATATTTTTCACATTTTTTTATTGCATTCATTACTTACGATACTAAATGCAATACTTATTCAATTACCGTTTATCAAAAGGTAAGAGTGTAAGACAGAATATAACATAATGTATACCTCTTGGCTCTTACTAACATGGTTGTGACACGAAAGGAAAATTATTTAACTTTTTTTCCATCAATTGTTTATTATACTTGCTGTCCGCGGATAAAAAAATGAGCCGACATGTTTGACATGCCTGACATAAGGTAATCTGGTTTTTAAATAAAAAGATTCACGAATTTTTCTTGACGTCCGAAGAAATACTGGGTCAATTCCGTGGAATTTTTAATGTTTTTTAGTCTTATATTTTTTGAAAAATCATTTTTCAATATTTTCAAGGGAATTTAAATCCCAGACCTAAACATTAGTTTTAATTTACTAATTACAAATTTGGATCAATAATACAAACTTTACTTCAGATGGCCTGTCTGTTTTATATACTATCGTAATCAAATTTATAAGTCTTGAATATTTTAAGTATATAAAAACTATTTTACCTGTGTTATACATTTATGCTGTAGTTTTTACTTAGTAGAGTAGTTTTTCCGTGTAGGCAAAGTTTAATTTCTGTTTTGTTGGTGTGTATGTGTCTTCATCAATTTAATTTTAATCATTGTATCGAATGTGTTCAACAGATGTGTTTATACATTGAACACAATACGTACAATTCGTATTTTGTGCAAATGCACATAAACAACAAATAATCAAAATAATAAAAAAACGTCAATTTAGAAAAAAAAAATAGTAATATTGTTGAAAGACATATATTATAATATGTATTAGTCATAATGGCTCAAAGTGGCGTAAAAAATATGATGGCTCAGAGTTGAATGAATTGGATTAAAAATGGGTAAATAATAAAAAAAAACACCAGACCAGACAAGACTATCGGCGGATTGGCTTAACATTTTGGCCCGGGAAATTACCGAGTGACAGGCCCAAATATTATAATAATTAATAATAAATTTCCAACAAGTTTCCTTTTTTTTTTTTAAGAATTGCATTGTATATAATTATTTAATATAATATACGTTTAACATGAGAGTACGTAATTTATCAGTTAGATTCACTCTTCTACCAAAAAAGATGATGAAATAAAAAATCGAAAAATGTTTACTACCTCGGAAAGTGATGACTGATGGCGTGTCACTGCAGTCAAAATTTTTTTTTGAAAACCCACTCAAGTCAATATATAAAATGAATACATTTATCACTCCGCTCAGAATAAAAAATATCGAATCATATTTCATAGAAATATTGACGGATAAATGAACTCATGTGCACTACGGCTCGGTAGAGCTGAGATTACATTCAAAATCTTGTTTCGAATATACAGCCGTAAAAAAAGTAGACACGCAGTTAAATATTATCAAAAATAATCTACAATCAAAGTACCTCGACCCCGAGCTCTAAAACGAGGATAGGCCCACCGGCGGGCCAATCCGCCTCTGGGCAAGACACGATAAGCTGCAGGGGATGAGTGGTATGTGATGATTGTGGCTACAGGTCAACTTCAGCCGTTCTAAGACAGTTCAAAAGCTCGTGCGGATGAGTGAGCAGTCTTTGGCGTGTATGCTCGTGGGTGACCGCCATGACTAAGTAAATATTATGATGACCGCGACGAGACGGGTGACGGCGACCGGCTGGTGCGCCATGTTGTGAGCTGTATACCACCGACGATGTGCAAGTGCTGAAGACGATTCTTGTTGTGACGACGTCGTCGCCATAGGCCTTATGATATGCTGTAAAAGCAATGAACACGGACTAAGGCATTGTATATATATTCAGAGTTGGGCAGTATCTAGTCCGCGGTGCTGCGTAATCCGAGGCGCGACCATTGGGCGAAAATGAGGGAATCGGCGGTAACGATATACTCCCTGGCCATCGCGTAGGCCACGTCGTCCACGTCAGCGTCCGTTGCTGAGACGTCGAGCAACATGAGTCATCCATCAGTTTCCGCGGATCCGACTACGATGCTGTCTTCCGTGTTCCGAGCTAACGAGTTCACTCACCCGTCGCCGTGCTTTGCAGTCGTCGCCGCCGTTACGAGTAGCCTTCGCGCACGCAATAATCGATCGCAGGCCGCAGGTGTACCGCCGAAGAGGAATGGTGGGCGCCTGCAGGTGATCGCCGTTCCAAAGATAGCGAACGTTTAGGGTGACTTACCACTTACCAGTTACCGCCACGGCGCCACGTCACCAAGCGTGTGCTCTTTCACGCACCACTGCCCGCGTCGCCGCCATCCTGTCTGGTGTTCTTCGGCCTCGTGGAGGTGTGCTGACCGTTATTCCCCCCGGCAACGACAACTGCACATAATCAGGCGTCCGGCCAAACCCTTCCACGCCGTGACGTCGAGTCGCATCGTCATGCCACGGTCCGGAAACACTTCTTTATATAGTGTTCCGTTAATGTTGACAAGTTAGCCTTGACAGTGACGACTAGTAGCTTGCCCGCAATTGTGTTTCAGGTTCCGTCCATGTTATCGTCATCGCACTGGATTTTTGTTCTGTCTTCTTCATATAATATTTTAATTTTCAATTACCTGTTTGTTTCATGGGCTGCAGATTTCCGACGTCTATTATGTTCTGATAGTTCGGTAAGTTTAAAGCCTTGAACTTCCAACCAATAGTTTTTAATAATTAAATGAAAAAACAATGAAAATGTAATGAGAAAATAGTTAAATCAACTGAAATATTATTATGTGCAATGATACTTTTTTTTTCTTCAATTTTTCTTCAAAGGTTTCTACCTTTATCTTTATCTGGATAACATTATTATAATTTATCTTTAGGGGGACGAGGTGACCGAGTGGTCTGACTCTTCCGCTGCGACGCAGCCGGTCGCGGTTCGATCCTCGGCCACCGGGCGGCATTTTTCTCCGGACAAGTCGCGGTGACCGGAGAACAAGTACTGCCATCCCCCACCCCCGGGGCATGGCAGAAACCTACG